>NC_135218.1:2745000-3045000 GCF_052324685.1 Brachyhypopomus gauderio
CACCAAACCTGGCAACTGGGTCAGGTTTTGAAGGTAAGGTCATCGATGATAACTCATTGTGATGTTGCTGAATAACAGTTAGCCAAATCACTCAACTCATCTCAGAATTGTTTCTCTTTTTCACTCCCATGGGCTAGAGTGACATGTACCCTCTACAGAGCTCCTCTAGTGAGACTCTAGCTGTAGAGGAAGAGGAGGTGCTGGGTAGTTTTGACTTCCTGTCCACTGCCTTCAACGCAGACGACATCTCCTGCATGGGGAGCGTCAGGCTCAGGTGGGCTACATGTTGTTAATTACATCACATGACTTTGACAAATGGCTAACCATAACCAGTACAACCAAAAAACAAAGACAACTTACTTCAGGTGCAGACGGCTGGATTCAGTTGGAACAAAGGCCTAAGCAAGTCTGTAGGTGTGCACATGTGCGCGTGTGTGCGTTTGTGCAAGACATCACCAACTATGAAGCAAGAGCAAAGAGCATTGGTAGGTGGGGGTGAGGCAGAGTCCACCCCCCAGGAAGATCATTATAATAGGACAAGTTGTCTTGCCTAATTTTCCAAAGCTAAATATGATATCATTGCTGTGATTTCTTCACTTTGGCCAGAGTCCTTAACCCCACAGGCAAAAAAATGCAATTCCAAAAACTTGATCTGTTTTCATTTAGATGCATTGCACTTGAACAGAATAACCACACTCACATGTCCAGTAAAGCAGGAGTAAATACATGGAAAAGCACTCGAATGTAGCAGTCTATACCTGAGTGTTCTTTCCAACAGTCCACGAGGGGAAAGGTATGAGCTAAATGAAAAAATCACCTTTGCTGATAACTGACAACATTAAAACGCCTGGCTGACCAAGGGCTCCACCAGGGTTTGGTGCAGTCACCTCCAGGGGGCATCCTAGGGTTAACATAACTTATGATTCTGCTACCCAATCAGGCTTTGCATTCTCATAGCAGTGTTTTCTTATGGTTAGATCTAAGCTTTTGATGATGGAGACAACCTGGAGAACTCTGGGAGCCAGAAGGTTAATTTGTAGGCCACTGTAAATATGCAAATCATACTGCCTAATTTTAGATATGATGAGTCAGTAGAGCATATGACTAGAAAAAAAGCCCTGTGGTACACAATACAGCAGCTGGTATTGATCCACTGCTGAAAGGTATTAAAGTTTCACAGCTATGAGTCAAGCACGTGATGAGATACTCTACTGATGACTCTACTGCTGTAGTCACAATGAAAAGCAGAACAAGATGGCAGCATGTTAGTGAGGTTCTAAACCACCACCAGGTATTATCATGTATTCAACCTATTTTTCACCACAAATCCCAGCAAAATTGGTGTTTGGAAGTATATAGCTGACCATATCTTTAAGTACTTTAGGGATCTTCTACAAAGATGTTTTCTTGTTGCAGTTATACACTATGATTAGTATAAAAGTCATTTTAAAATTGCACCAGAGAGTGACATATTCAGTATGTTATATGCTTTCAGTAAAACAGGTGTGTTTGAAAGAAACTTTATGACGTGGGTAATTTTCATTAAATTATCCGTGTAAGCCAGTGACCTTTAAAACAGAAAACATTCCCATGTCAAGATGTGTTGCTGAGCAAACCCAATCACTCTGTCATAGACCATTAAAAACACGTGACCTCTTCTGTGACTACATACCATTTACCCATTGCGCTATTTGTCTTGCCTTCTGCATTTTTGAAAGATGGTTTATACTTGCACAATGCATAATTTCTCCAGTGCCTGATTTCTGTGGAATCTTATTGTGCTACACTTCACACTGTCAGGTAGGTGTGTAGTGATGTACTGAACACAAAACAGCCATGAGCATTCAGAAGATCCCACGATCCGTTACTTACGCCAGTGTGTTATTAAATGTTTTTAGGTGTTGAACTATATATTAGTTATAGCAAAAGTAAAGTACTGTTTACTGTTTACAGTAGCAGTTTTGGGTGAAGTATGCAATTAACACACAAATAATGAAGTGCTAATATTAGCCAGCACTGATCTTTTAGACTGTCTTTAAAACCAGTTACATTTGATTTTGCAGTTTTGGTGGTTCATTTGAATGAGAATTTGTATTATTTCCTGATGAAAACAAATGAACTGCATACATTAAAGACATAAACAATCCTGCCAATATAGATGTATGGGCAGTCAGATACTCTTCTTGGACTATTCTGGTATGGAACAAGGGCTCCCCCTTGTGGGATAAAATGGAGGGTCTGTCAAATATGTCCATTGATTTCTCTCAAGGGCACAGGACATCTGTTATATGTCCCCATAAATTCAAAACATGATCTTTGTTATGCCTAGTAAAACATAATTACAGTTAATAGCATGCTAGCTTTATCATTAACGATGCCATATGGTGTGCCCAGACACTTATTTGTATTTATTAAATTAAAATAATGAATGGGAATTTGATGGATAAGATAGCTAAAATGTAGCTAAAGTACAACATTATTTTGTCTGAGACAAATTCTGAAAATTTCAGTCTTAATTAGAGAAACATTGCATAATAGGTTTGTATTCAATAGTTGTTTGAAGATTCTACATGGTGTGCCAAAAATAAAGAAACACCTATACAAACTATATTGTGTGAAGATATGGAATGTGATGTTTTGGCATTTGATGTTTTGGAGAAAGTTCATCAGAACACTCGTTTCATTACATATGAGTGTTTCCTTATTATTGAGACCCCCTGTATAAGTTTATGCATACAATACTCACAAAAAGTTAGACATATTTGGCTTTTGGGTGAAATTTATAAAAATGTTCATGCTAGAGTGAGATTATGTCATGAAGGTAATTATGTCATGAAGGTAATGACTCAAAATCAATGAAGATGACATTAGACCCATGCCATGCAGAGGCACAGTGACTGGATTAATGATGTTATTCCAGTAGTATGGGCTTGTCACAAAGTGTAGGGCAGATTTTTTTATTAGACATACCTGCCACCACCAAAGATTCATCTGATGACAACAGTGGCTGAAACAGTGTTTCCTTGATGTGTCCAACATCATTGGCGGCATCATTTCAGCTTGGCATGAATTGACTTTCAGCATTGAATAACACTCTGGCCCACTGGTCCCTCGTGCAGCCTAAATGCCTCCTGGCCCATGCTAGGACGATGATGCCTGTGACTGGTGGTGTGGTCAGGTACCCTTACAAATCTTCTAGCATGCAGACCACTCTGATATAAATATTCTGTGACTCTTCCAGTCTCTCTGTATCTCTGTTATGACCTGCTGATGGCCCTCTGTGACATTCTAATCTCAGTGGCCACTTCCATCTCAGAACATCCTGTTTGAAGCCTCACAATCCTGTGGTACTGTTGATTAATCGTTAGGTGTCATCCTGGTCACATGATGTCAAAATATGAACTGCACGATGAGTTGTACCGTTTAAATACCAATTCTATTTGAACCATGACATGTGGATCAAACACCTGTTGTGAATTTGGCCATTAAGCTCATTGTTAGAGAACATCAAGCTGTGCAAAAATACAGAAACACCGAATGTTTGGACATTCAAAAGTTTAGAGAAAGTCACATAACCTGTAAAGGTTTGAGTGCCTTTTGGGTACCTCCTGAAATTTCACTGGAAGGCCAAATATCTCTAACTTTTTTACACATGTAGCATCACACATGTAAAGCTGCAGATGCATTAAACTCTTTGTACGTTCTGCTTGTGCACTTACGTGACTGATCATTTCAGTACGGGTTCATTTAAGAAGACCACTGTGAAAGGCTTCAGGGTGATGTCTCAGGACACTGTCCCGCCCTCGGAGAGTCAAGAAGAAGAGCACAGGTCCCAAAGAGGGGGGTGTGAGGACAGACGTCCCCTCAGCACAGGGGACTACACTCTAGATCAAGCCCTGGAGGTCCACCTCACCATCTGTACTGCACTACTGAGGGTGAGAGGGCAGACTATGGTTTCTCCAGCAATATACACCATAAATACAGTATACATGAGAGGAAAAATGTGTCTGTACCACCATTGACTGAACGTCTGGGGTTCTCTCAGTCTTTAGGAAGCAGTGATATCTAGTCATTAGTTTTGTAGCTATATACTATATATAGCGTAGATACCTATATATGTGTAGTTACAATTGTTTCAGTATGAGTAGCAGGCAATGCATCTAATATATTCAAGTAAATCTAATGTAAAAACTTAAGCTCATATAAAAATGTCTTTGTGCAATATCTTAAAAGGTTGTCTCATGTTCAATGGTAGATTTTGCATGCAAATGGTAATTGGATCTTTCGTGTTGTTTTGGTAATGATTTGGTAAAGATGTCCTCATTTAAGCTCACTTAGGTGCAGCTTGTTAAAGGTGATACCATGCTAATCCTACTATGGTAAGATCCCTTGAGCTTGTTGGTTTGTGAACTTCTCCGGTACATAGTATTAGTCTTGTTCTATCACCTTTCAGGCACTGAGGCTGTCAGATTCAGAGCATGTGCGGCAGGACCTGCTGATAGAGCTGTCACGTCAAACTGAGGTCCTTGAAAAAATCGACACTTTGACACAGAAGAAAAGCGAAGATGTCTCAGCCACAGAAAGTGAGTGTCTGGTTGGCATCAAATTGAAACACTGGCTAGACAGAATGAATCATTTGGGAGGTGTTTCTCCTCTGAGACAAGGCCTCACTTTCAGTCAGGCTGCGGAAGCACTAAATCTCTTCCCTGGGTAATTACACTTGCCACATGTTTTAATGCTGTTGCTCCCCAACACTGAGCAGGTGATATATCATCAAAAGCAACAATCAAAAAGTTAGAAATCTGAGTTCATGAAATATAGTGTTGTGGGGTAAATGTTCTGCTGGAAGTGTAAGAACAGACAGAAGAACGTGCTGATGCAAGCCTGTAGAGCATTTGGGCAAACCTAAAAACTGAAATCATCTCAATTTTTACCCAGAGGTGAGATCTTATATATCACATTACAAAATGGATAAACTCTTCCTAACACACCATTTGGATACTTACAGGTCGGCATTCCAGGTACAGAAGGTAAAACTCCTTTCCAGGATTTTATTCAAGCTTGCTTTTCTAATTAGTGCAAGCCAGGTAAAATGAGTGGAATCAACACAATCCAGGAAGCCTGAGCAAAATCTTGGTGAGGACATTACTGAACCTGGAATGCCCTCCTTTAGGTATACCATTGTAGAACACAATGGAAATTGGATCTCTGTCCTTTAATGTTATGGAAATTGGAGCTCTGTATTTTAATGTTATTAATATTGCTGTAGTCTTATATGTTTTGAGTCCATAATTTCACAACAAGCTGCTTATCAATATTAAGCACTTGCGACACTGCCACATCTCATACCACACAAGCCAGCACCTTGCACCAGTTTTGTTATTTCTGTGTTGAACACCAAAAAGAGCAGCATTCAGTTTTTTCAACTGACAAAGACAGTCATTGCGGTATTTCATATCTAAAACAAGGATCCAGTTTAATTTGAGAGCTTCTCAAATTGAGTTGTCTGCCTACTGTAAGCTTGAAATGAATTCAGAGTTCACTTCCCTTCCACACCCTGTGACAAAACCCTTCATTGTAAGGCGATGTTGTGGGTAGTCAGTGTACTCCACCCGTTCCTCCGCCTTTGATCCGTCTTCTCCACCAACTACAGTCTCAGCAACTGTTTCAGCCAGAGTGAGAACAGGCTGATGGGTGTGATCAAAGCCATGGACCGAGAGGGCATCTATGAAGCATCATACTTCACACATACACACAGGGATTTTGTTGGCCAGTTAACAGAGCGCAGTTAAAAATAGAAATACTGTAAATAAACAGAGAAGGAGATGGCGCTCATGAGATCCAAGAAATGCGCTATATTATATCACATAGTGTGAGGTAAATATGGACGACTATTCTGGGGTTTGTAATACAATCTACATTACATCTAAGGGGTGTTGCATCTTATATCATATGGTAATCTGCCTCGGGAGGCATGAGATTAAAAAGAAGACCCAGTATTATGATTAAATATATGGTTAATTTGAATGTATGAGAATTGGTTGGCCTACAGTTACTGTATTAACTAAAAGCTGTGATGTAGCTTGTGAAATGGTGTGGTAGGAAAACTTCAGTCTCATGATGTCACAACCTGGTTTTCTTGTAGTTCTGTCTGGTGTGCCGAAGGCGAGGACTGTCCAGGCATTCTGGGAAGAGTGCTGTGGCAGTGACGTGGCTTTCTGCTGCTCCACGCACGTCTTTCTCAGGACCATGCGCAAACGCTTCATCCACAAAGTGAAAGCCAAGCGGCCAGGCCAAGCTGATACAGGTCCTTCTATTCGATTCTATTCGATTCTACTCCATCTAGTATTTTTGATGAGGTGCCTGGCTCAGTGTGGTAATCCCAGATTCTCTCCCACAGTCTTTGGTCAGCTGTTACAGCAAGTCCAGTCCAGCTGCATGATGGTCCCCCTGGTGCCGCCCATAGCTGACCGAGTGACAGTGTTTCAGCTCCAGGTTTACCTCACCCGGTGGAAGCTGATGGACTTTGGAGAACACATTACACACCTCTCCAGGGAAGGTAAGTGCACAAACTGAAGCACTGCATTAATGATTTAATGCAAGTGACCATTATAAATACTTAATGATTTAACACGACATTTTTAAAGTGGACCAAGAGGTGCACGCTGTCTTTTTCTAAAGTTTGTCAGTGTTTATAGTAAAGCCTTCGCATATTTGCTGCTTCTGGCTCACATTATGAGCTGTAGCAAGCCTTGTGAAAAGACAAATTTGTCACAAATGGCACAAATGTCAGCCAATAACAACTTTAACTTGGGGACGTGCAGACATTCTGTCTCCATCACCAATTTAACATGCTGCAATAGCTATAATCCTAAACAAGCCTGCAAAGTATAGAAGAACCATAGTTTAACTAAGATTTAATCATATGGTTGTGAAAGACTATTTTGATTTTAGATCTGACCAGAACTAAACATTGAACATTAAATGTGTGCCAAGGTGTGTGTGTATAAATATATAATAAATATATATTCACATATACACACAAGTAAACCCATACACACAGATAAAGAGGTGTTACATGAGTCAGGAAACACCCATATAAAAGGCTTTTTTCCAAAATCCTTATGAACTTTACCCAAAACATCTGGCTGAATGCTAGCACAAGTAACAATAATTATGTCCTTAATAACATAACACAGTATAAATATTTAATGGGAATCTTAAATGTTTAAATATATACCTAAGTACACACATTAACAGAGCACTGAAACTGAAATCAGGACACTGAGAACATGTTTTTTGGCTTCTCTGTTTTGTTTCTGTTGTAGTGTACTTGGTATCCTGTCTAGAGAGCCCCAAAAGAAGGCGGGCCCTGAAGAAACTGAAGGGGAGGAGAATCTCAGAGCTGCAGCCAATAGGACGAACCCTACAACTCCTGGCCAAGATACTCACAGACGCCAACTACAAAGTTGCTACAACAGCCACATCCTGCCTCTGCAGGGCCTCTGGCTTCAAGTCCTTCAGGTCAAAGGTAGCAAATAAACAATACTCACACTATCTACCTCAGTCTTCATAGTTTTCAAATTTAACGGTTCAGTGGATAAGTCTAATAATGTAATCATGAAATGAATTACAATGTAACCAATGTAAGCCCTGTTTTGACATTATTTAACATTTTGCTGACCTTTCAGGCCTTGGTATACTATACTTGGCTGTTGAGAGACAATGACACACAAGTACAGCAACAGTCATGTTTGGCACTAAAATGCTTAAAGGTAACTCATAAACTCATTCAAACTTCACCTGTGATGACTGTGTACATCAACATTGCTACTATTTCTAAAGAAAATCAGAAAAGGAATATTTTCTAGAATTTCTATTAGCTTAATTAGCTATTTTTGCTAAATATTCTTAGGGGCAATTTAACACATCAGCATTCTGTACTGTTCGCATTCACTCCAGGATTCTGTTTGATCATAGCTGCACTTTCATAGTCATTAGCAATGGGGTGGTGGTATGCAAATGAGTATCACCAGTATCAATAGGAAAGTATTCAGACCAGCTATGTACATAAGAAACTGGAATGATCAACATAATGTGGTATAGTGAGATCTTTGGCCATGAATTAGACTATTTACTTTCACTTCGAAAGTCCAAATCATGGTCGGTGATTTGTCAAAAAGCTGTTACAACATCAGAATTGTTTAGAAGTTATCAGCTGCTCTGTTGTGCAGTTTGGAAAAATAATCTTGAGCAAGTTATCTGTAGCAAAAAACTCAAACATACTATGCTTTCAAAGCAGAAAGTGGCTGCACAAGTACAGTAAGGAGTAGCTGGTTAGGCCGTATACTGTACATATTCAGTATATCTACACAGTCTGTGTGTTAAGGGGCAGTCATGGCCTGGTGGTAGGGAACTGGTCTTGTGACCGGAGGGTCGTGGCTTCGATTCCCAGACCTGAGGCCATGACTGAGGTGCCCTTGAGCAAGGCACTTAACTCCAACGGCTGCCCACTGCTCTGGGCATGTGTGCACCACAGCCCCCTAGTAATCACTAGTTTAGGAATATCTCACAGTGAGAGGAATGTAATGGAAGGGGGTCTCCATGGGTAAGACACTTGAGCAGTAACCAGAATGCTGCCAATTCAAGCCCCTCTGCTGCCAAGTTGCTACTATTTGGCCTATTAGCAAGTGCATTGGCCCTCGACTGCAAGAACTGAATTCAGTCATGACTGTAAATTGTTTTGGATAAAGATGTCAGCTAAATACTATTCCATGAAGCCATATGCATCTAAAAATATATTATCAGTATTAAAGCACCTGACCCTAGCTTAGGTAAATTTTGCTAACTTCAGATAATCAGTCAAAGAAAAATTAATGAAAAAATAAAATAAAATGTACTGTAAGCAAAGTAATGGATCATGGCTTTAAACCTATTTATCCTATGTTTCTGCTAACTGCACTGGTGATGAAAGACCAGAACTGAAAACTATCTTTGACAAATTTCAAACATATTTAACCACTCAAATAATCCAACTCATATTATTCTTCATAAATACCACTATTAGGAACAATATTATGTGAATGTAATATTGTAATGTAATGTATTGCATGTAATGTAATATTATGTGAATATCATACTGTGGCAGGTGAGGGAGTACAAAAAAAGAAAGTAATCACACCTTCATGTCATGACCTATTGACCTAATAATGTAATTTATTAGACATATTTAAATGTAAGATGTGTCACCACATTTAGGATTATATCTTATTTGTGAAAAAACATCTAATAAAGATGTGAAACCCAGTGTTTCAAGTTAGTGGTGGAAGTGCTGTCAATGTCAGCACCAATGGAGAAAATTTGCTCTAAACTCCACGCTTATGGGCATGAATTCATGTGTTCATAAAACTATATAACTTTTATATTAACTTTGCATACAGTATGTTGGGCAATATTTCTCCATCAGTAATATCTCAGTAATTTCCACTCTTCTAGTTTAGGTTAACTCAAACGAATCCTTACTTGCACATGAAAAATGACTCAAACAGCAAAACAAAAGGCATTTTACTGAAATCATATGATATTATTAAATACGTTTTGCATCCAAATACTCAATGTAATACTATAAAAGAAAACATCTTTTTACTGCCATAAGATGGTTGTTTTCCACTAGACATTCTTCATGAAGACTCATCCCATGCATTTTATTTTCAGCTGCTGTTGAAATTCTAGGTAAATAAATAATTAACAGTAATAATAATTAATGGCTCTATGTGACATTTAACACTGTGGTGAACATTTTCCTCCACATTTTGATGCTGTTCATAAATATATTCTCTACAGTTTCTCCCTCTGTCCCTAAATGTGATGAAAATGTTGCACTCCATTTGATTTCACGACCTAAAATCATCGATTCATTTCAGTATACTTCACTTTGAAACTTACATTTGCACATACTTATTTCATGTGAGAATTACATCATAGGATTGTCTGGTTGCCTTATTTGTCTGGTTATCTTATTTAACCTTAAAAATGCCTCAGACATCTTAGATGTATCATTTACAAAGGATGTGGGCCAGATGGCTTGGTTTTCAAATCTTGATTACCGTACATTAGCTCCTGGGTGGATGAGTTGAGATTACGAGGTGCTGTCTTTCTTCTCCTGGGTGGATGAGTTGAGATTACGAGGTGCTGTCTTTCTTCTCCTGGGTGGATGAGTTGAGATTACGAGGTGCTGTCTTTCTTCTAGGCTACAGAGAGCGCTGAGCAGGTGGCTGAGCTGTGGCGCTCTGCAGATGAAGATTTGAGGAACGCTGCCAGGGAGACGGTGCTTTCATTTGGTAACCTGACACATGATCAATGACCTTTGACCCCTAGGCCATCTAAGCACTTCTATATTTAAATCCGGTCTTCTGTCACTGAGACGTGAATTTCCCTTATTTTACTGACGATATATATGTAAATATGTAAATATTGCTTTTTAAAACACACCATTCAATCCCAGTCCATATAGCCCTTGAATACAAAGCATTTGCTGTTAAGTAACTTAGTCCAGCACAAGGGTGATCCTTAATTCAATAAAATCACCTGTTTTCACAGAACAACTCGTTATAAAAGTTGCATCTTAATCAGCCTGACCTGATTTGTAGCCCTAAATGCAATCTCTTTTTCACAGGTAAAAAGGGCCATGAAGCCTTCCAGCGAATGGACCGTATTTGCAGTGAATTAAATGAGGAGATTTATAAGAACTTGGACACAGAAATAACTATTTTTTAGAGATCACAAAAGTTCACCTAGTTTGGCCCATTTTTACCTGGTAGCACAAGATTTTGACAGGAATGGGCCAGTATTAAAATACAAAGAACAGCATTAACATTCCATTCAATAGGAGAAGCAGAAGAGACCTGAAGGGAGGTGAAAACCTCACCAGAACATTTAACATATACATGATACAAAATGTCCAGAGGTCAGAGGTCGAGAGGTCATACGGCAGGATATTGTTTTTGAGTCGTCTTTATGCAGACCATATTTTGTATAAAACATCTTATAAATATTTATGAGAATTGTAATCTATATTTCATTAACATAAAATTAAGTGTATACATGAATCATAATGCCAATAAATGTAAATAAATCACCTACATTTTTTTTAAGACTCAAGGAGTGATTTGAAAACACTCAAGAAAAAGTCTGAGATGTAGTTTTTTTTTTTTTAAGAATAGATCATCTAGGTGGTGCAAATCCAGGGTCTTATTGACAGGATGTGTTGATCAGTTTTAAAAAACTCTGGTTGCATCAGAAGTAAATTCAGCATGAAGAGCAAGAGACACCACAAAGGTCAGCAGGATCAGTCAGCATGTATACTGACACTAGGACTAATATCTGAGTTTGTTTGGTATTGATATGTTATTGATATGATGCCCCCATCTTAAGACACATATGTTACACTACAAACAACCTGCAGTTTATGAACACAAAGGTGTTGCATCCGAGAATTTATAAACATGAAAAAAAAACCTTAAACATTTTGTCTCTGTACAGTTAAGAGACTATAGCTCATCTGTAAAACTTGTGCAGTTTGTGTTGGCAATCCTCCAGTTCAATGGTCAGCTGCTGTCTGTAGACCACTCAACACAGCAGGTACACTGACATAAAAATTTAAATTCCAGCATCAGCGTGATAAACCTGTACCAGTGCAACACCCCTACCATAGCAGTGTCATGGCTGAGTTGATGGTCAGACACCCAAATAGCATCAGGTCAGCAGTGGTCCTATGGCTGGATGATAAGCAGCAACAGACGGACTGCAGCCTGTAACCGTACACCTATGAGCCGCTCTACTAAATACAGTGACCGGCGAGTAGGGGGGAAGGTAGGGTGTTTGGAACCCAGTGGGTAGTAAACATATAACAAACTTTGTCTTCTTGAGTATATTGTATTTAAATACTTAGCAAACATGCATCAAACCAGAGATATAATGAAAAAGTGTTGTGAGCTCATGTTCCTCAATATATATAATGACTGTGAGCCTCAACTGTAGAGTAAGAAAACACACACACACCCACACCCATAGGAAAGGTCTATCCAATTCTCCCAGTCCCGATGAACTTTCCTCAAAACTTCTGGCTGAATACTAACTAATTCTGTATCTTTAGTAAGTATATTCATTTTATATGGGTTGGGTTTTTCCTTATTTTGAAACAGCATGTATGTGTGTGAGTGAGTAAATATATACCAGTTTGCTTCAAAGCAAATCCTCCTACAAAACTCCCTCGTCTTTAGCTGCTCTCAGAGGAGTGAATCCACAGCAGGACGACACACACACATTCACACACACGTGCTCCTTCACACTCTCACCTGCTTCTGCTACACAATGGCACTGCCACTGCTGTGAATATGGGAGGCTTAACAGACAGCTATAAAATTCAGAGCCACTGATTTCTTAAATTAAGTGATTTAAAGAGAAATTGTAGCGATGGACTCAAACGTTTCCAGGAAAGCAGGATGTTTTAGATGGAGGTCCTTTATCAACTTTGAAAGTCGAATGGTTCTGAATAGGAAGAATCAGTTTATAAGTAGATGTTTAAATCATAACATTCATTCTATGGGGTACTAAAGTTCCAAGTGTTTCTTTGAATTTCCTAATTTCATTGCTGCCATAGGAAAAACTGAATATGCAAATAATGTCATTAATATAATGTCCATTAGTGTGTGCGTGTGTATTCTATATTAAATCGACAGAAACTTTTGTAAAGCTCAGAAGCAAACAGACAAGACAATTCTGTGACAAATGCAAGATCATTAAGTAGATATTAAGTAATTGTAGATATTTTTTCAACCAAAGAACATCTTAAAATATGAAGATTTTGCTGAATCAGTTACATCTAAACTTCTTCAGCGATTTACTTTTGCCAAGATCAAAGATATTATATCTCCGACCACTGACAAAACATGAAAAACAAGCTAACTAGTTAAGATTGGATACTTCTGTCAAAATCAGGTCCACTTTGAAGGTATCAGGATCCCAAAACATAAAAGTTTACTGTATAGTCTTGTTTTGCTTATAAACTTTATTGAATTAAAAGTTGTGACAGCATTTGAACAAACTGAGCTGCGTAGAAGTGTAATCAATCATTTCTGGCACGCTCAACCTCAAGTAAGCTCGGTACGGACATTCACCACTAATGGTAATACCTCCGACCTTAAGATTCAAACTGATTGGTAACATATGACAAGAAACAGAATTTATACAGTACAAACTCATACACTCACTCACATGTCAACTACCCTTTGGAATCTCTCAGCATCCAGAAATTAAAATAAGGTTGTGCAGAATGACCACAGGACTGAACAACCCTAGAAGCAACCCATGCAAGTTTTGAATCCCAAAACCCAAAGTAAAACACATTTGCCCAACAGAGTGGAGAACATAGCAGTAACTGTGAAAGCTTTTCTGATAAGTTATGGTGGGCCTGCAGTGAGGTTCTCATCTTGGGCAAATTTCTCAGCATTTCTGGTGGGGTTCATTCATTTGTTCATTCACAGTCTACTAGATGGAGATTGTCCAGGGTCTGTGTTGAGAATTTCGCGAAGGAGGGTTGGTTTTGTTTTTTGCCGTTTGTTTTTTTTTTTTTGAAGATCTGGCGACTGAATCTAGGTGCCCACAATGTTGGGATCATGTGCTGAGTCTGGCAGTGGGGAGTCATGGCAGTGGTACAGGAAGCAGTTTCCCCAGCAGCTGTAGCAGATGAGAAACAATGCAGCCAGGAATACTAAGGCACAAATCGTACATGGTTTCCTCTCTAGAAGGAAGCTGAGCAGGTAGAAGCCCATGAACATGGAGTGGTTGAACCACAGGGCTGGGTTCAACGGTTTGGGGATGAGGAGGACCGGAAGCAACCACTGGAGGCAGTACATTGTCTCCGCAGCAGGTATCAAATCAGATGTCCAGAATGATGGGTGGTGAGACCCTGCACGAACACCTACCACTCTTACAGCTCAGTGGGGTAAGGTTTGATGTCCAAGTATCAGGTCAAGCCTTGAAGAGAACGAAAAACAGAATACATAAACTCCTTGTAACCATTTTACTCTGGTCATTGACATCTTTTTGAGAATAAATAAAAAAAAACTTTTCAAGATACAATGGATTTACGCTTGTACAATATGTTCCAAACAACCCCTGAATTGTTTTAAGATTCATAATCAGGTTAAGACTCATTTTCACTGTCATGATTAAACCGCCTATGCGACTATTCAGTAAAAACTAGTGAGCATTTTCGGGGACTGCAGGATCTTATTTTTAACCCTTCTTACACAAAACGAGCTAACACGCTGGCTAGCTGATCAGCAAGGGAACTTTAACATCGGGTTTTAACGTAATATCTAGGGCACTAAACTAGTTAGACTACATAACTAGTTGAGTGTTTCATATCCTACTGTGGGAATGGCGCAGATCACACCATACTCTCTACATTAGTAGCATAGAGCTAACTAGGCTAACACTTCAGAGATACATAGATAGTAAGTTACTGTGTGCTACCTGAGGTGAGGTTGAACAGTGTGAAAACAGGGTCAGTGTAGTAGGTGAGGACGTGAACACCTGGACGAACTTTAAACTACCACACAAACGAGCACGGATCAACCACACCAAACACAGCAGCTAACGCTCACTGCGCATGCGCGGGGATCACCAGCTAGACGGCGAAAGTACACTTTAACAAGAAGCAGTGATCAACACTGAGGTTAGACAGTGTACAAAACTGCCACAATAAAGTCAAATGAAAAAGCTCAGACCTGTCATTCTTCAAAATGAAGCGCAGACTCGCAGAAACACCGACTGTCTGTAGATGGTGGCGTAGATTTAGCCAACACTCAGGACCCCTAATAGCGTGTCTTGTAAATGCCTGATCATAATTCACAACCTTCTTCCACGATCTTGTCTAAAAAGGGATCATAGTCTTCTGTGACGATGGTTACTGAGTTAAGTCCAGCAGAATAATAATATTGTATATATTTTTAAAATAATAAATAGCATATTTTCTCCCTATAAGGTAATAATGACTGGTGTTTTTGAGAGACAGGACTACTGCTGGTCTTTCTTTACTGAGGGAAACAGTGACGCGATATTGGGCTGAAATGAGTGAAATAAGCAGATATATTATCAATATACCTACATTTACATTACATTAAACAACTCAGATTGTACACAACAGTGAGTCACTGACATCTTCACGGTTTTACTTACCTGTGTGCAAAGCATTTAAACACAATTCGACACGCCCACCGAAAGTATATGGCACACTTAAGCATACAGTAGTCAGATTAGTGTTTCAATACCAGCAGGAAACTCATCCGTACATCCAGAACAGTAGTGAAACGTGAAAATATTTGTATTACTGTGGATCTCGTTATTCTCTGGAAACGTTGTTCTTTCTGGGAGAAGCAATTTACCACCTCACCATTAACTCTACATCGCAGTTGCTCAATGATTTAAATTGTTCTTAAATTAATAAAGATCATATCACTGGACATTAAAATTTTCATGTAAGTTTTCAACAGTAAAGTTTCCATGTCTCAGGATTTAGCTGGTAGCATGTACACAGCTCGACAAGATCGACTCTCTTTAATTCCAGACACGTCCACCATTTGAAATCTTTGGTGCCAATTAACTTTGTTCCAGTTCAGAGGAGAGAGTGAAAGAAAGATAACATATATTTCCCCTAGCGGAAATTTGAATAATCCTCTATGATTTTAAAGTTTATTAGGGTTCACACACGTAGTGTGGGAAACCTATTGTAATTGCTCGAATTTTTCTTTTTAGGGGTCCAAGCACTGAAGGTGCTGGAACCCTATTGTATTTGTTCCGATTATTATTATTATTATTATTATTATTATTATTATTATTATTATTATTATTATTCTTTTTCTCCGCTAAAACGCGTTGTGCTGCCTAAACCGTAAGACCTACAGACTTCTCCTTTGGCCAACTTGTAGTACTCCTCTCCGCTACTCAGGCGCAACACGCCAGCCCGATCCGACCATAGGTGGCGCTATAGCGCACACAAACGCATGAAAAAGTTTAAACAGGTGTTTCTCCTAAACCGTATGTCCTAGAGACAAAATGTAAACTTCATCTGATCAGGCATGTGCTCATCTAAAAAAAGTTTCATTGAAGCCATATGCTCCGCCCCTTACATGTCGAGCTAATTTGCATAACATGCAAATACGCACACATTTTTGAGCGCGAACTAGTCCCTGGATTTTTCACATACATGCACATATGTGGTATCCAGGCGCTCACAAGACTCTGAACTTTAATTCTAGCAGAGCAAAAGTTCACATTTCTGCACATGGGCGTGGCCACATACCTCAAAAGTCAAAGGTCAAAAAATCCTTCGCCAAAAATACACATATTCTGTTATATCTCAGGCATGCTTTCACGTATTCACACCAAATTTCACATACATGCACCTATTGGGTGTCTAGACCTGCACATACATTTTGGCAGACATGCACACCTAGGTGGCGCTATAACGGCCAAAAAACTCTCCTGCCCACACCGATTGGCCAAATAACTCCAAACTTGGTACACATCATCTATATGCACCTACGGCACAGGTCCTTGACCTGCACCATCATATGTCCAATATGGCCGCCGCTATCGACCAATCAGCTTTCAGTCCGCTAAAATGCATCGTGCAGCCTAATCCGTAACACCTACAGATTTCTCCTTTGGCCAACTTGTAGTACTCCTCTCTGCTACTCAGGCGCAACACGCCAGCTCGATCCGCCCATAGGTGGCGCTATAGAGCGCAAAAAATTGTCACGCCTACACCGTATGTCATAAACAAAAAATTCCAATTGCATCTGATCAGTCATCTTCCATTCTACAAAAAATAAATTTGAAGCTATTAGCTCCGCCCCTTACATTTCGAGCTAATTTGCATAATATGCAAATACACACACATTTTTGAGCGCGAACTAGTCCCTGGATTTTTCACATACATGCACATATGTGGTATCAAAATGTTCAGAAGACTCTGAACTTTGATTCTAGCAGAGCAAAAGTGCACATTTCCACACATGGGCGTGGCCACATGCCTCACAAGTCAAAGGTAAAAAAATTCTTCGCCAAAAATCCACATATTCTGCTGTATCTCAGGCATGCTTTCACGTATTCACTCCAAATTTCACACACATGTACCTATTGGGTGTCTAGACCTGCACATACATTTTGGCAGACATGCACACCTAGGTGGCGCTATAACGGCCAAAAAACTCTCCTGCCCACACCGATTGCCCAAATAACTCTAAACTTGTTACAAACCACCACAAATGGTTGTACTGTGAATATTTTCATTTTCCATGCTGAACATGCATGCTGATGCAAAGGTCATTCTTTTCCTCAAAAGAGCTAGAGTTGAGCCTGTAATCGGGTCAGGCCCATTAGCTCAATGGGTAGAGCAAGGTGCTCCTGGCCACAATGCATGTGGACAATGGTGGTTCGAATCCCGCGCCGGGCAGCACACCATCATAAGTTTTAAAAGCTGCAATTTAGATTCTGTTTTTTTAGCAGGCACTTCATTCACGAACGTGCTTCATATACTTTCATATACATTTCAAAAACCTTTACATGATGTACCAGTGGGTGCGCAAATCTTGCCAAACCTCAGCTTGGACCCCGTAATTGCCGCTTGCGGCTATATTTTCTTCTTATTATTATTTTTCTCCGCATAAAACGCATACTGCAGCCTAGACCGTAAGGCCCAGAGACACCAAACTTGGCAGAATGGTGTAGTCTCTTTGCGAGACCGTGCTAAAGTACAGAGACCCACATTGGCCTGATGGTGGCGCTATAGCGCACCATTTTGCGTTTTGGTCCATATCTCCCAAACCGTAGGGCCTAGAAACAAAATTCCACTTCTGATGGATTCCTTGGTTCAAGCCAAACAAAAAAGCCTCAAGAACCATTAAGCTCCGCCTACTTAGATTTTTTGCTAATTTGCATAATATGCAAAACCTACTTTTTTATACTAGTCCCTGGTTTTTCATCCGATCACCACAAGCTTGGTATCAAAATGTTCAGAAGAATCTCATTATCAATATTCCTGGAAAAAATTGTGACATTTGCATACAATGTCGTTGTAACATGTCAATCAATAGCTCTGGGGCGTGGCCAAATTTACTTAAACAGCTATATCTCAGCAACGCTTTGACGGATCTTCATAAAATTTTAACAGTTGTTAGGGCACATGACTCCGAGGTCATAGGTCAAAGCTGGCCACGATTGTCCAATAGGGGGCGCTATAACATGGGAAAAACTGTTTCTCAGAAACCATTAGTCACATCAAGCCAAAACTTTACAGGCATCATCAGGGGCCCAAGTGATATCAAGACACACAATGATGACATCATCACTCAAAAAACATGGCCGCCATGAGCCAATTAATTTTTATTTGAATTAATTGGCCATTTGACAGACTTACCATTGGCCAATCAACATGAAACCTCACCACTGTGCATATCTCAGGACTATGTGTCATGCTGTGCAGTTTTAAAACATTTGGCCACTAGGTGGCGCTATTTGTGAAAATCATGCATAACTCCTCCAAATTTTCACTTAGGAACATGCCACTTGTTTCTTTTTATTCCTTGCAGTAGACCTGACAACTTTGCAATTACAAGTCCTATTAAAAAATGCATAATTTTGTCACATTCATCAATTGTTTGAAAATAGCTCTTTAAGAACTAGTCCTAGGAATTTGATCCAATGATGGCGAAAATGGCATAGGCATAATCTGTAGACACTGTAGTTAACTACATATGGAAAAAATGTTGCATTTTTATTTGTCTGATTGGTCAATTTTTCCATTATATCCTTCTGGCCATGCCATAAATGACCTTTATTGCTATAACTCATAAACCATGTAAGTGATCAACTCCCAATTTGAAAGGCTTTTATACACTGAGGTCCCTGTGAGGTATGCCAAGTTTGGTTCAAATTGGCCTGTCGGAGGCGCTACAGTACCCAAAAACCTGAGAAATCATAAAAACTCACGCAGCAATCTTGTTATGCAGAATACAGACAAGTAATGGGGCTTGTATGATTCAGATCAATGAGGTCTATAACATTGCAATTACATCTCATAACAAAAAGTGCACTGCCTGACCAGAAATGAACCTTTTAATTCACCAAAATGTCATTGCATTACTGAGATTAATGAGATATCAGTATGATAGTACTTGGGCTCCATCTAGTGGCCAAACACCGGAACTGACTGAAAACTATTTCTCACATGAAACACCACACAAACACACACAAAGCTGATCTCAGCATGTGATTTAGTTCTGTGATCTGAATAATTTTGCCAATACATTTTATTTTGATCCTTTTGGGCCTTTAGTGCCCCAATTGAACCTTTTTTTGCACATTGATTTATTTGTGCATTTTTTCCACTCAAACAGCTTCTTTTCACATTTTGGGGTCTAAAGGACCTTTTGGGCCTCTGCCTATTGAGGCCAAGAAGCCTATTCGTGTGTGAACCCGCCAATTGCCGCTTGCGGCTATATTTTTAAAGGAAATTTGTAAATGACAAGTACATTGGATCAGAAAAAAGAAATCTGTCGTCATTAGTGCAAATATTCTTTTTTGTTTTCTAAAATAACGTTAGATCTATGTGTGCTCTATATAGAAATGATCTTGCTTTTGACATTCTTAGTTGTTTTAAAGGGTTTAATATTTAATTAAGATAACAAGGATCGTTAAAAAGTGCACTTGGATATACAACTGTGAGGAATACTGATGCAAATGGATCCTAAATGGATCACAGATAGTGAGATATGTCCACATCACTCCGCGTGCAAGTAATAATTTTAGTTACGTAAGTGCATTTCCCCCTTTACTTATCTTTACGTGTACATTTAAGTAGCTATAACCTATATCTATAGCTCAACAACAAATTAATAACGGAAGTGAATGCTTATTTACGTTTACTCACTGATACCTCGAATTGCATATTTAAATACATCAAGAAGCATGAAGGTTAGTTGCCGTCAGTGGGAAGTTGAAGCAGCCCACCCTCCCCCGACACTCCTACCCCGTGCCCCCCATCTTAACACACATCACTCGGGCGAGGCTAAAGGGCGTAACGCGTGCTTCATTCCTCCGCTCATCTACTCGAAGTAACCGACATATACCGCCTGCACATCCGAATATAGCTCAAAGGAATTAGATGGTGGCCTTTGTAGCGCCGCATAGCCACAAGCACATTTGACGATGTTCATTCGCGCTTGGCCAGTTCTTCCCTTGAGACACATTTGGCGAAGGTCTCCCTCGCAACACACAGCATCTCTCATGATGCTGTCTGTCGGTCACCAACACCTCAAGGTAGGCGTAAACTACTCTTACCACTAGCCCAATCTGGGAAAAGCTTTTCTGTGTAGCATGTTACTGTGGATGGGTTCGGCTTTTGTGACATTCTCTTGGAACTGAGACGTACAACAAGAGGTGAAAACACTATGCTGAATCTCTAGAACAAGGTCATGTTGCCTTTAGTAATTAATAGATACGGTAACGTTAGGATTTTCTAAACAGATAACAATGGCCTTCATCTACAATATTTAAAAATCATACATATATAGTTCCCATAGCTCATGGCTTTGTCTCATAAATGGTCTTAAGTGATCGTTGACGTCCTCTCCGTGTGGATAAGAGGGCATCTGCTGCACCAGTGTCCTACTGCACAGCCCACATATTCAGCAGTTCTGAGAACTGAAAGGTGATGATCCGTTTCCCAAATATGAAATGCACACAGATTTACAGATAGCTGCGAGTCTGTCCCGTTATGTCAAAAGCCGAGGGCACGGGTACTGTCTACACTGCATAGAATATTAAGATGAAGACTATTAAGACTAAGGGCTGAGATGTTATTTTAGCCTAGCCCTTCGGTGATGGGTGAAGACTGAACGTTGAATCTCGTTATAAGCATGATGGTTAGTGGAATTGCTTTGTTCCCAAGGTTCCAAAATGTCCGTTTCATGCAACGAATAACGATGAGTCCTGACTAATTGCTTTTAAATATTAGATTTTTCTTTTCTTCTTTGAAAATATAAGGTGTATGTTGCAGATGCTTATATCAAAATATTTCCTATGTGACACTACATGCCTGATGCCTGAAAACGAAGGTTATTATTATTATTATTATTACAATTATTTTCAGACGCAGTGATGGCCGTTTTTTTATTCGACATGAGCACCCAAACTGGATGTCTATGGAGTCTCTGAACGCCGTCGAGCTCCGCGAATTGGGGGATGGGAGCAGGAAACATGGCCAGCAGGCCTCGTCAGGACCACGGACAGCGGCAGGTATCGAGAACGCGTCTTTCCAGGACGAGGAGCAGGAGACACGGGTCCGAGTCACATCGGGAAGAGTTAGTCAGATGTCCAAATCCCATGACGGAGAACAGATAAATCCCCAGCCTTTCAATCGGGATGTACCATCACCTCGCTCTGACGAAGAGCCGGAACCCGAGTATAATGACCACTCCGTGGACTACGGGTTCATTTTTGCCTTGGTGTTCCTTGTAAGCGGAATTGTCTTGGTAGTTATAGCTTACACTATCCCCAGAGAAGCTAAAGTGAATCCGGACCACGTGACAGCACGCCAGATGGAAAAACTTGAGAGATACTATGCACAACTCGGTTCTCACCTGGATAAATGTATCATTGCGGGACTTGGTTTGCTGACTCTTGGTGGTATGCTGTTATCCATTTTACTAATGGTGTCCATATGTAAAGGAGAGCTTTATCGTCGGAGGACCTTTGCAATGTCAAGGAGGCCTATGAAATCGTACGGCTCTATAAATATGAGGCTGAGACAGTTAGCGGAAGCGGATGGGAGGGACACTCTCATGGAATGCGAAACAAATACCAACCCTGGAGTCCCCAGCGCAGAGGGAACAGCTCGCAACACGCATCCAGTAGCACAGCCTTACCCTCTTACTCAAGGTGTTTCGGGCACTTTGAAGTAAACACACTTCACTCAGAACACGGTAAAGAATATAATAACGAGAAAAGAAATAAAATCCACCAGGACAAGTCTACATAAAGATGTGAACGTATCCTATGCTGAGAAGCACAGTGTCATAGTATATATTAATATGCTGCAAACTAAACATAATTAGGGTCTTTATACAACTTGAGAAAATGTGAAATATCTAGCCAATGAAAAAGCTATTGTTGTCCAAGGACATCCAACAACATGCCTTAAAATGTTATAGTCTATGTATATTGTGAGTACATTGGGATTTGACTTGCTTTTTTGTAAGCTGTGAGGTTTAGTTAGCTTCATGGAAGCCTTCTTTCATGTGTACACTACTGCATATGGATATAACCACTACTGCTATACATGGTCACTGCTTTTTATATGTAAAAATTCAACACTGGTGCAGTCAAGAGAAAAGTTTAATAGAAATAACCTGAAAACATCTTATTATATTGTACAGTGCTTCCAATATTGAAGTCACATGCTAGAAATGCAATAGTATACTTTAAAAGTTACAGTGGTATTACACTTCTAAAATATACTAACAATAGAGAAATATCCAGCCATTTAAATTCTTTAAAACATGTACACATGTGAAACCCTAATAGATGTTCTTTAAATGAAGTTGTCATCACAACCTTTGAAAGAAAGTTAGTTTATTCAGCACATTTTTCAGAGAATGTCACTACCTGGCAGACAATAGCTGCACTTTATCTTCCCTTTCAGCTTGTTTCTGGCTGTGGCTCATTTTTGAATCATAGTAGAATCATTTTCAGTCCGAACAGAAATAGTCTACACAGCAGGTGCAATTATAAAGTGTTACATATGAGGAAGGATATCACCCAGATACACTGGGATGTCTACAAAGTAATTTGGTAAACTTAAGAAAATGATCAAAGACACAGTAAGTGGTGTATTAAAGAGAAATCATAATGGTAATCACACAATTAAGATTAAGCAAAACTAGTAGGGAGCATGTATTTTGTGCAGTGTCTATGACAGCCTGGGTAGACATTTTTTAAAACTTGGACATGGTTTTGTTTGACACTTAAGAAATACGATGACGTGTGAGGATGTCAACCACCAGTGATGTGCATAAACAAACAACACATCAGCCCATCTTTATTACATGATGTGTAACTATTCGGCCTACCAGGTATGTTACTGAGGCTCTGCACATTTTAAAATATGTCTTCACTGAGTATCACTGATGGGTGAAATCTTTAGATTATATAATGTTTTAGATGTCAGAATGCAGCCCACTATATCAGAAATCTAAAGTAGTATTGTAGAACATAATTAAAAATTCTCTTGATTTAGCATAGTAAAATAATTTTAAATAGTATAAACTCTATTTCCTGTTTTAGATAGAACTTGAAAGCCTGACGTACAGACTAATTTTTTTTCTTTTCATTGAATCAGTGAATCAGTGCATTCATAGTTCTGGTTCTTCAGTTTTTTCTTTGGCAACTTTCAGAAGGTTTGTCAGGGAGAACCATCAGAACCATCAGTACGAAATCATTTGATGATGTGACCATGAAATAACAATCATGATCCAGCCAGAGAAGAGCAACTAGAGCAACTAGAGCATCTGTGAGGCATCTTGTCAAATACTGAAAGATAAAGAGGGTGTTCCCATTTAATATAAGCACATTGTAATATGAAGAGAATATATGGTTATTTGTAAAAACAATAGATACAAGATATTCAAAGCTTTAACAGAAATACATCACCTCCATGTGTTCATATTTATATGGTAAACTTTTCATTTTAGGTTTAATTTGCTATAACAGTACTAGAAATATAAGAATTGAGATGTGTACAGATCATTGCAGTCAAACTTTTTACACAGTGGAGTTAAATTTACAAAACCGATAACATACAAGTCTATTATCCACAAAAATATAACACACTTGTGTGTTTAAACATATGCTGCTTGAAATGTCAGTGGGATGTCTACAGCTGCATTGATTAACATGGATTGGTGTACGTGTATTAACTTTATCTTTGCCCCTTTCGAAAATATTTTATTGCTTCACTCAACTCTAATAAATTGGTATGTATCTGTTCTGTATGAACTATGAAATGGCTTTATATTACAAAATATAATTGAAGAGGAAAGATGAAAATTGCTATTAATCAGATTTCTGTCTACTGAATATTGTATTGTAAGGAGATAGATCCTTATATTTCTTAACAATGGACCATTCTTGACTACACTAAGCATATTTTAACCTCACGTAATATTTATGGATACCATAAAGTCATTGCAACTACTTAGTGTCATATAAAGACTAGAGTGGCATTGGATAAACAGATTTATTACTTAAAAGGGATGTCCATCCTTGATAGTTGAAATCAAGTACCCTGTATTGTGTAGTTCCTACCATAATCTAATACTATGTTGCTTCCCACACTTAATAAATATCTAAATGTTAGAACTAAGGGGATAGTTTAACATTGTCTTCAGGAAGAGGTGAAGGGACAATTTTTCCAAAAATTTTACCTTACCATTGATGAATATTAGACAGTAATTGCCAGTTAGCATTAGATCTGGTTACAGATCCCAAATAATCTCCATTGTCTCCCTGTGTTTATTGTTATTAACTTTAAATGTGAGTATTCTTTTAAATGTGAGTATTGTTTTTAACGTTCTTGAAGTCTTCATTATCAGTAGCATGTAATAAATACAAGACGGAGTATACTGACAAAATAAATAAATAAATCCCCTTAATTAATTGAGGATGGCTTAATGAAAATGGAAAAAATAACATTATTATTCAGAGTAAAAACGAAATATGTGAAAGACACAAAGCAGTAAAACTAACTTTAGTGTACTTATAAAGCATAATTTCATGCAATCTTTGGTACTAGACACAAATATTTTCAAGCAATCAGATGGGGAAGCTGAACTGTGAAAGTCTGGTGAAATGGCACAGAAAAATAACATCACTTTAGTACTGCAGAGATGTGATGGTGTATCAGACTGTTACTTAATTGCTTCATGTTTTGTTCCTCTTTTGCTGATTTCCAACTCAGATGAAAGATGGATACATAAAAAAGATGAGTCAAAAGAGCATTAGTGCTGCTCAGTTTGCATGTGAAATTTGTAAGTTGTTGTCATTTTGGCTTCTGTAACCTGTATTGTTTGATGAAAATGTAACATTGATTTTTAATCCTATCAGTGAAATAAAACTTTTGTTGCTGTTATTGTTTTTAAGTGGATTGAATAATTACTTTGGATTTGGTATTGTCATTTTGTGTTGCAAAAAAATATTAAGAATGGTATTGTGAAAACGTGCTGTCAGACGAAATTCAGCAAAGTAGAATCTTTGTGTAAACAATATGGGTTAACAGGTATATCATCAGATTTATGGAAATTGTCTTCAGACAGAATGTAATCATTCCAACAATTGGAATGTAATGTGAACATACCAGACAAGTATTGGCATGACTGCTGTAGGCTCATAATTGTAATTAATTATAGAATATGCCATGTGATCTTAAGCTGTGGTCTTGTATAAAACCATTCTCAATCAAGACACATCTTTCTGCATGAGAAACATGAAGGCATTTTTTAAATGGATCGTGATATAGTGTATGTTGCATATTGAATGTCTTCACAGAAGTGCTCTTCAGCTGACGTGAGAGACTGTGGTACAGCCCGACCAAAGTCACCTTCAGCATGATGCACCCCAGGGAAGAAATGGCGATGTTCCAAATGGCACAACCTCGTGTATATGTGAGGAGACATTTAACTAGAACATGGGGACGCCTTGAAATACTGCCCCGGATATATCCAGACAGCCTTGGAGTGGACTAAGGGAAAAGACAAATCCTTATCAGTAATCAGTATCAGTGGGAATCAGTAATCTTGGAGTCGGAAAGCCGTTACCTTGCAGTGCAGAGACAGAGGACTGCTTTTGGGATCCCACACTTTACAACATAAAACACACTGCTCAAAAAATAAAGGGAACACTTAAACAACACAATGTAACTTCTGTGAAACCAACCTGTTCAGTTAGGAAGCTACACTGATTGTGAATCAATTTCACCTACTGTTGTGGAAATGGAACAGACAACAGGTAGAGAAAAATACACATTAAGATTATTTTGACAAATTTAGATAATTTAATAAATTAACATCACCAACAAATACTGCAAATACTATTGCATTAGTCATCAGTGCCTACACGAGACTCTTAGATGTCTTTATTTCCACTGGCTAGGAGAATTCAGACATTCTGGTCGTTGAGACCCACTGTAGCATTACTGCCATTGATTTCCACTACATTTACTGCTGGTCTCTCCATAAATACCAGCCCATCTGCACCCTCATCGTCACTAAACTGACCATGTCCAGCAGCTACTGTTTCAACAATTGATTATTTGGGTAGAAAGGAGAAGAGAGAGAACAAGATAATCTGTAGCAGGGAAATAATAACCTCATGTCTTCAGATCAGCTCTACAGACAGGGAGGGAACAAACACTTCAGACATGTTGCATATTTTACATTGTTCCAAACTGACCATTACGAAGCCTTAATTCCAGAGAGATTTCATTAGGTACAAAACATGATACACTGTGTGGTAGAGTGGCGTGTCTTTTTGAACAGGGAAAATTTGTGAGGTGCGGACATAAATCCCATAAAAAAGTTACTGTTTTATTTACCAGAACATAGTTTATTAAGCTTGGCAAGAGAAGAAACAAAAATAGCTGAATCATACCAGCGAATCCAAAATTACACCATGAATCAGCAACTAAAATCCTCTCCAGTGTTAATCAGAATTATCGATCGTCTTTCAAGACAACTTCATTAGTCAGCAAAACAAACAAACAAACAAACAAACAAACAAACAAACACAACACTTAAATTGCAAACCCATGCGGCAGTATTATTTACACATTAAGGGAATCAGAAGCCCTCCAGTGGAGCAGGAAGTGCATGTGTTATCATCTTCTACATAAACATATCATCAGAAGTCCTCCAGTGGAGCAGGAAGTGTGTTATAATCTTCTACATAAACATATAATCAGAAACCCTCCAGTGGAGCAGGAAGTGTGTTATCATCATCTACATAAACATATCATCAGAAACCCTCCAGTGGAGCAGGAAGTGTGTTATCATCTTCTACATAAACATGTCATCATATCCTGGGGGGGGCAGGTGATCAGGGTCTGGCCTACAACAATGAAGAAATACTCCATTAGTTTACCACACAGATCCACACTGTCAGACCAATAATAATAATAATAATACTCCATTAGTTTACCACACGGATCCACACTGTCAGACCAATAATAATAATAATAATACTCCATTAGTTTACCACACAGATCCACACTGTCAGACCAATAATAATAATAATACTCCATTAGTTTCCACACAGATCCACAGTCAGACCAATAATAATAATAATACTCCATTAGTTTACCACACAGATCTACACTGTCAGACCAATAATAATAATAATACTCCATTAGTTTACCACACAGATCCACACTGTCAGACCAATAATAATAATAATACTCCATTAGTTTACCACACAGATCCACACTGTCAGACCAATAATAATAATAATAATACTCCATTAGTTTACCACACAGATCCACTGTCAGACCAATAATAATAATAATAATAATAATAATAATAATAATAATAATAATAATAATACTCCATTAGTTTACCACACAGATCCACACTGTCAGACCAATAATAATAATAATAATACTCCATTAGTTTACCACACAGATCCACACTGTCAGACCAATAATAATAATAATAATACTCCATTAGTTTACCACACAGATCCACTGTCAGACCAATAATAATAATAATAATAATAATAATAATAATAATAATAATAATAATAATAATAATACTCCATTAGTTTACCACACAGATCCACTGTCAGACCAATAATAATAATAATAATAATAATAATAATAATACTCCATTAGTTTACCACACAGATCCACTGTCAGACCAATAATAATAATACTCCATTAGTTTACCACACAGATCCACTGTCAGACCAATAATAATAATAATACTCCATTAGTTTACCACACAGATCCACACTGTCAGACCAATAATAATAATAATAATACTCCATTAGTTTACCACACAGATCCACACTGTCAGACCAATAATAATAATAATACTCCATTAGTTTACCACACAGATCCACACTGTCAGACCAATAATAATAATAATAATACTCCATTAGTTTACCACACAGATCCACTGTCAGACCAATAATAATAATAATAATAATAATAATAATAATACTCCATTAGTTTACCACACAGATCCACTGTCAGACCAATAATAATAATACTCCATTAGTTTACCACACAGATCCACACTGTCAGACCAATAATAATAATAATACTCCATTAGTTTACCACACAGATCCACTGTCAGACCAATAATAATAATAATACTCCATTAGTTTACCACACAGATCCACACTGTCAGACCAATAATAATAATAATACTCCATTAGTTTACCACACAGATCCACTGTCAGACCAATAATAATAATAATACTCCATTAGTTTACCACACAGATCTACACTGTCAGACCAATAATAATAATAATACTCCATTAGTTTACCACACAGATCCACACTGTCAGACCAATAATAATAATAATACTCCATTAGTTTACCACACAGATCCACACTGTCAGACCAATAATAATAATAATAATACTCCATTAGTTTACCACACAGATCCACTGTCAGACCAATAATAATAATACTCCATTAGTTTACCACACAGATCCACTGTCAGACCAATAATAATAATACTCCATTAGTTTACCACACAGATCCACACTGTCAGACCAATAATAATAATAATACTCCATTAGTTTACCACACAGATCCACTGTCAGACCAATAATAATAATAATACTCCATTAGTTTACCACACAGATCCACACTGTCAGACCAATAATAATAATAATAATACTCCATTAGTTTACCACACAGATCCACACTGTCAGACCAATAATAATAATAATACTCCATTAGTTTACCACACAGATCCACACTGTCAGACCAATAATAATAATAATAATACTCCATTAGTTTACCACACAGATCCACACTGTCAGACCAATAATAATAATAATAATACTCCATTAGTTTACCACACAGATCCACACTGTCAGACCAATAATAATAATAATAATACTCCATTAGTTTACCACACAGATCCACAGTCAGACCAATAATAATAATAATAATACTCCATTAGTTTACCACACAGATCCACACTGTCAGACCAATAATAATAATAATACTCCATTAGTTTACCACACAGATCCACACTGTCAGACCAATAAGATCCACACTGTCAGACCAATAATAATAATAATAATAATACTCCATTAGTTTACCACACAGATCCACACTGTCAGACCAATAGGATCCACACTGTCAGACCAATGAGGTCGTATCTGTAATCTCCACCCATATCAGATACCATGAAAAGGTTTTAATTACTATACATATATGATTTGATATGGCAACCACCATTGTTATTACAAATCTTTTACTGTATAAACTGATTAATTTACCCAGGTCTGTTTCTCACAACTGGTCCAAAAGGGTCAAAACGTGCACCCGGAGGCACAGCTCCAGGAGGGAGGACTCCAGGTATGCCTGCTGTGGGATCAAAGCCAGAACAAGGGAGCCCTGATCGTAAAGGATCCACAATCATGCCCCCTGGTCTCCTACTGGAATCAGAAATCAAGCAAAATGTTAATGTAAAAATCAATCAATCAATCAGTCAGTCTGTGTGTACAGATCTATTAATGTGGCACTGATTAGCTTTTCATCTGAACCAAGTCTTTATTATTATTTTTTTTACAAGCAATGTTAAAGATACATGAGGAATGAGACTGAAATTCTGGGTTATTCCTCTAAATATTTATTTCTGAACTAAATTTATTCCTGACTTGCCCTTTTTTCCTTCAAGTTTGGGTCCTCTTCTGCTTGAAGGGCTTTAGGACCCTGTTCCCAGGACAGCACTCTAGGCAGAGGTCTCAGATGTTGTTAGGATCTGCTGGAGTTATTCTTCCTGTTTTGTGATGAAGCTAAGATCCAGTGGGACTTCCAGATACAGACTGACAAAACGGTAATGTTAACGATTAATGGGGGGGACACAGCACTAGGGGGTTATATCCCACTTTGATATTGGAACCTCCAGCCTAACGAACGTAATTTGTTGACCGGGGGGGGGGGGGGGGGAACGTAAAGCCTGGTTAATTATACTTGACGCGGCACGAGCGTGCACCTCTCGAATTCTGTAACTTCGCTTAAAGGACTTGTACGTCACTTTCAAGGTCCAGTTCAATATTTCCCAGCACGGTAAACTTAATTAAGTTAAATATTTATACATATACTCGAAATGATTAGAAATAATTCGCTTTTAATCACATTATTTAATGGTGGTTATTTTCAAAACGCCCAACGTCTTCACGTTCTCTCATGTTTCGTCCTGGAATTACAAGAGGCTCGTATTAACGTAATACAAGAGAATGATAAATTGAAAACGACAATTTCAAGCATTTTAAAGTACTTTTCAAACCTGAAACACAAAGCAACATTAAAATTAGTCAAAATCCGCGTGCAGTGTTCGCCGAAACGATATGTGGTAGTATAAAGAAACACCCCTCAATAACAGGGGAATGAACATTTTTGACGAATTTAAATGTTGCTTTGTGTTTCAGGTTTGAAAAGTTCTGGAATTTAGACTAAAGTACTTGTTTGAAATGTTTGAAATTGTAACTAATACGTTTCACAACAAATAGCTGTCTGACTGAACAGTTTTCTTGTATTACGTTAACAAATACAAGCCTCTTGTAATTCCAGGACGAAACAGGAGAGAACGTGAAGACGTTAAGATTGGGCGTTTTGGAAATAAACCATCATTAAATAATGTGATTAAAAGCGAATTATTTTGAATCATTTCGAGTATATGTATAAATATTTAACTTAATTAATTTAACGTGCTGGGAAATATTGAAATGGACCTTAAAAGTGACGTACAAGTCCTTTAATTCCACCTTGTAAAGGTGTATGAACACAGCAAACATGACTTTGTTCATTGCGCTGAGGCGCGAAAGTTACAAAATTCGAGAGGTGCACAACCTCGCGAATCGACAGCGCGCGAGACCCTCGCGCACGGGCGGAACCACAGCGATTACGTCATTTTTGCCGCGCGGATCCTCGCTCCGCTCGCCTTGTGTTGATGACAGTGACTTATATCTCGTCCTTTGCCCAGCTTAGTTTGTCAGTGGGGTATCTGGTCTCTGGTAGAACATCGGTGTTGATAGCCTGGATTTTGTTTTTTCCCCATTTGGCTGACTTCTCAGGACTTGCCTCACTCTTTGTACATATTTGCCTATAGATGTTGTCGTTGTGGCCTCTTCATGATTTACATTTGCCGGGATTCTGAGACTCTTGTAGCTGCCCTCAACATTCAGGTATATTCAGGTATTCACTTCTGGCATACAACTTGATGTCACCCTGTTAGAGGAGGTTACTGATGATTCCTCCATTCCATGGCCAGTACCTGTAGCTGCTGGTGGTGATGATATTACTGTCCAGCCCTCAGTCAACACCTTGTGGTGGGTTCCATCCAGTAGCAGCTGATTCATTTGTGTTGCCAGGTGCTGGAGCGCAGCTACTTCAGCCAGCGGGCGTGCACCATGTCAGGGCACGCTGCTCGCATTATGGGTACTGGATCCAGTTCAGGTAGGTTGCTGTGGTCTGCTCCCAGGTTCAAAACCACTGGGCATTGTTGTATGATGCGAGTATTATTCAGTCAGGTGTGTTCTTACTCTGCCACCCCTATCTTCTCCCAGTGTCTACCTCTCTTGTGTACCTTTTCAGGTAGACAGCTAAAGCTGTAAATGTTTGCCTGGCCTCAGCTATGGATAGCTTGCTGTACGTCTCAGTTTTGCGTTGGTGCCCTTTATTCATTAAATCCTCGCTTTTCCCTGAGCCTGGTGTGATCGCTTCCTGCTTTTATTTGCACTCCCTTGCCCGTCAATTATATAAAAGATCATGTAACAATTAGCTGGTACACAACAAAACAAAGAAGGACAAAGAATGAGACACAGACACATGCTTAAATATACAAACATTAACAAGACACAGCTTCAACACAAGTTAACGAGACAAGAGACAGGTGAGACGAATAACACGGACGAACACATCCACAAGACACACATAAATGTACGTGCAGACATACGAACAGACTGACAATCCTGAGGCAGGAGTCAGGGACGGACAGTGATGAAAGCTAGATGGACTGCTTACCCAAAGGGATCAAGATCTGCCCCTCCTGCTGCAAATGGCTCCAATGGGTCCGTCCTGACAGACAGGGCAGGTGCATGTTTTTATAGTGTCCATTCTGATAACAACCTAAACAACCAAGGTTGCAAATTGGTGCTGACCACTTTTGCTGGGTTGTTGAGTGACAGAACGTCCACCACCTTGTGTAGAATTCATGAATTAATAATGATATAATTATAAATATTATACCACACAAGGTCATACCATATGAAGACCATCTAATATAGTAAGATCATGCTATTTGTATTTGAATATTATTTTGTAAGAAAAGGAAAAAAAAACAGGTATGAGCTCATCTCAGAGGCTGGGAGTCACACTTGTTTTTGACGACGATCCGGCAGGGTTATGCTAACAGCAAAGTCAGTAAATTGCTGACATCATAGAACCTGATAGGGTCACAACTGGCATAGGAAGGAAAAGTGGAAAACAAGTGGCGTGGGAGACGATCTGCTGGCCCTCTACCAAACTCTTGCTCATCCTACTGCATCACTTCCCTCTACTTCTTCCAGCCTGTTCCATCCACTTTTTCCTAACGTGCTGGCTCCGTTTGAAACATAAGAAATGCTGCCTGAAGCAGTTTTCAGAGGCAGGAAGGCACCCAGCCCTGTCCAGACTGAATGTTTGCATATAATACTGCTGAGGTTGCATCAGTCTGTAAGAGGTGATCCCCTTCGATCACATTCTCTTTAGGCATTAAAATGTACATGGGGAACATGCATGTGTAGGACGATGCCATGGTCTGTGGACCGAAGCCAGAGAAAAAACTGCAAAAATATAGTGTCCTGTTGCTGCAAGTGACCCTGTAAAGCATGAAAAATCCAGACAAAAGCAAGAGCTGGCAGGGGTTTTTCAGACCACATCAGACTTCATAGTAATGTCACATGCACGGGATCAATAAGAGCCGTCTCAAAAGGCTGGTTACCTGGGTGATGTTAGTTGGGTTGGGCTCACAGTGCTGAAAGTTAGTGAGTGGCAAATAGGGCTGCCACAAACGATTATTTTTTAGTCGACTAATCACCAATTAATTTTTATGATTAGTCGACTAATCAGATTGTGTGTTAATTGAATATAAAACATACAGCTTATTAGGGCTGAACGATTAATTGCATTTGCGATAATCTCGCGATATTTGAAAACGCGATTCTCTAATTGCACAGGCTGCGATTTAAACTGGTCACGTGACTTGGGCGCGAGCCGAGCCGAGGACGAACGGAGAAAACTCGAGCAGGAGGCAGGGAAGTGGAGAAGTGAAGTTAACACAGCGCACTTTAACTTGTTACACAATGGCTTCAGGCTCGACATGAGCTGACACAACTGAAAGTCTAATACCAAAGAGGGGCAGCACATAAGTTGTGTGAAATTACTTTGGCTTTTAAAAAGATGCTGCTCAACGTCAGGTACTGTGTAAAACGTGCCTTGCTACTGTCGCTACGACGCGAGGTAACACTACAAACCTTCTTCAGCATTTAAAAAACACCACAAAGCCTCGTATGATATTTGTAAGGCTAAAATGCCAACGACCAGTTCTGCGTCTTCAAATACGCCAAAGTGTTTCTCTGCACTTATACAGCTTTAGTATGCGGTGAGCAGCGAAATACCGTAAAATCACGCATATAGGCGCAATAAGATTTAAAGCACGGATGAATCGCAAAAGCGCGGATAGCTTGATTGGTCCAGCAGACAGGGTTCACTGACCGAACCGTTTGAAAGTGTAACTCCTTATGGATGTAATTGGAAGCGGCACGCTGAAATAACTCGGGCAGTAACGGAGTTCATAGTGAAAGACATGATGTCCGTTAATATAGTGAACAAGCCCGGCTTCATGCCTTTGTTAAACACACTGGATATGCGCTACCAAATGCCCTCACGGACATATTTTAGCCAAGTTGCTATACCTGCAGGGCTGCCAACTCTCACGCATTGAGCGTCTTGGACTAAAAAGTTACTAGTTCGCTCTGGCGCCAACCACAGGCGATCGATCGATCGCGATATAATAATAATACTTAAATTTAGTCAATTTTATCCCCCCCATAACAACAAATTACATTCGCCACCCACTCCAGGTTCAAGTCTCACTCCAAGCGATCTTGAAAAGTTGGCAACCCTGTATCTAAGCTGTATAAAATATGTTGAAACAGAATTTCCTGAAAACAGTGGGAAAAAATCGCGATTTTAAATCGCAATCGCAATTTATAGATAAAAAATTGCAATTAGATTATGTTCCAAAATCGTTCAGCCCTACAGCTTATCACACTAGAATGCAACTGCTATTATATAATCATTATTAGATTTCAGCTAAAAATAAAAACAATTAAGATCATAGTTCATTAAACCTTTAATGAAATATGCAGCTTGTTGCAACAAACAATTATTAAAATAAGTATAAGGCACTGGCTTAAACAACGCAAAAATAAATACATTAATAATAAAGAAATTATTTTTTTTAGGTTTTTCTTTTTTTCATTTGTCTTTGGCATCAAACGTAGCTACATCTTGAATATGGGTCTTGAATATGGAAAACTAAATTTAAGACATTTTAAGACTTTTTAAGGACCCGCGGGTACCCTGTATAAGAAAAAAAAAAGCTAGGGCATTTCAGTCCTGGACGGAAGACTATGGAGTTGTGTATGTCAATGATCGTGCTGTGTGTACACTGTGCTATCACAACGAGGCAGTTTTCAAGACAAAACACGACAAGACGTATTAAGATCCTGCCAAAAGAGCCGAAGCCGTTAAACGTGCCGTCGCTAGGTATGGTTATTCTGATTACATGACAATAATAATAATAATTTTATTTGTAAACAGTGTTCTTGTTACATCTGACTCGGCCCTCCTCCTGTGTCGTGCTGTCATTTACTTTATTTTGTGTAATCGTTCATTGTCACGCCCTGTTTTATTCCCCGCCCAGTATTAGTCTCATCAGCTGTTTTGGATTTGTTCGTGTAATGAGTTGGGGTTTTATTCCCTGTGCTTTCATTCCTTCGTTGGAGGTCTTTGTTTGTGTAACTGTCAGGTTCTCTCCTGTTACCACGATACTTAACCCTGTTAGGTTGAAGCTCTCTGCTCCAAATCTAGTATCTGTTTTCTCACAGTCCTGTTATCCGAGTGTCTTCATGGTCGAGGTTCAGTCATTTAAGTCTAAACCTTTGCTGTATAGTTTGTTCATGTCCCGTTTTCTGATTGTTTAAAACTCCTTGGTATTTGTGTCGGAACTGTTAGTTGTTCCTCAGTTAGTGTTATTTGTGTCTTTCCAGTCTCGGGTGTTTCATAGTCAAGTGTGGTATAGTTTCTCATTTGTTTAATTCTTTCCTACTCTTGTTATTTCTTTAGTCGATTGGTTCTCCGGTATTGGTTGTCCGTGTTTCTTACGTTTAGCTAATATTCTGTGTCCGGGTGTTTGAAGTTTCTAGTTCGTGTTTCTCGTGTTTGTTTAGTTTTCATTTGGTTATTTATGTTATCATTGTGTGTTAAGTCTGTGCAAACGATGTGAGTTGTTATGCCTCGTAGGTCTAGCACCGTCCGCGTTGACGCAGTTAGGCTGCGAGCTGTTACCAACAATAAATCAACCTCTCTCCAGCAATTGTGCCTGTTTCCTAATCCAAAAACATTACAGTTGTCAAATCTCACGCTTTGAGCAAGTTAGGCAAAATCTCCCGGTTTTGTAGAATGCACGGATATATGTCGCATATTTGTTGTTATGCCAGTCATATCACCATATTTCGTCGTAGTTGAAATATGCACAGTGGCTGCTGCTGCCGCGGTACGCACAGTGACACATAATCTCCTTATTTGCGCTGCTGTTTCACTGAACGATGGCGAATAAAAGGGAGCGTTCACATCTACAAAAAAAGTAGTTTGTTTCCTAACTTGTTGGCAAGTTAATCATTTTACACTAGCTTTTGGACTCCCCGCAATGTACGCTATGCTAACGTGTTAGCTTTAGCAAGCGCAGCCGACTGAAAATACTAAATAACTCTTGATATCTGGGCATCAATCATTTATGACCGCAGATGACTGAGTGTATGTTACCAAGAGCAGCCATTAACAATAGCGAGAGCTGAAGGAGAGAAAATAATTCTTACTATTTTCTCTGATGAGGTGGCATTCAGATGCAGGTTGAAGGCTTGTATTCCTGTACCTGTGCTTTCACTGATGTCTTCCTGTAAGTGGCAAAATGGACGCAAGGGGGCGCTCTACCAGTCAGAATGACAGAGCTGCCCACAGCATTGCCTGTGTGCATTGTGTAAATATCGGCCTTTTGGTCTCATATATCGGCCGATGCCGATAATCTAAAAATGCCAAAAATCGGCCCGATATATTGGCCGCTCGATATATCGGTCGTTCACTAATCCTCACTCTTGAATTTAATATGTGAAATGTGCCATATTTGTCATATCACCGCAATCTAAATTTGTCCTCTGCATTTACCCATCTGTGCACTTAGAACACACACACACACACACACACACTAGTGATCACTAGGGGCCTGTGGTGCACACATGCCCAGAGCAGTGGCCAGCCCTAGCCCGGCGCCTGGGGAGCAGTTGGGGTTAGGTGCCATGCTCAAGGACACCTCAGTCATGGCCTCAGGTCTGGGGATCGAACCCACGACCCTCCGGTCACAAGACCAGTTCCCTACCACCAGACTATGACTGCCCTTGCAACGAATGTCTTCCTCACTTTCTGTCCCTGCTGTTGTCCTGACACAGGTGAGTCAATGTCTTCAGTGGGGAAGTGGGTTCAGCTGTGTGGTAAATATTGAATATGATGAAGAATCTAAGCAATGTTGACAGAAACAGTGCACACCACCAGTCATGGCTGGGACGGACAATAATGATCACTTCACAGGCCACGGCAGCGCTGGGATTGCTTCTCGTTATATTTACTCATGGCATATCCAAGAACCATTTCTAACACAATTTTACTCAAATAAACCTTGTGTAACAACAGAGCCAGACACTTCACTTCATTACTGGGTAGCTGAGATCAGAACTGAAAAACTGCATCTCTTGGAGCCTTGACTTGAAAAATGCAGCACTCTTTACTCTTTCATATAGCATTTCATTATATGTGTATATATTTGTTCTTTCATACTGAGCATAAATAAGAAAAGCTAAAAAAAAATTAAAACCTAAGAGTCAAATATTTTTTTATGAATTAAAGTTATTATGCAGATGAAATGATAAGAAACACCCATGTTTTGGGTATCTGCACACCAGAACAATGAACTCTGAAATTTCTTTATTCAAAGAGCCTTAAATGTGTGTCCATCAACCATTATATGCTATTTATTATCCAAGCGTTAACTGATAGCATGAGGTCCTATAGTGCTTTTTGTTCCATTTTAAATATCAAGTCAGTGCAAGGATAGCTACACTCCTCAAAACCCCAGGTCACTGTAACACTAGAATGATCAAGGTCAAAAGCTTCTACCCATAATGAGACTGAAAGCTGAGGTTTCTCATAATATCATTATATTAGATGGCCTATCAATTACCAAACAGGACTCTCTCTGCCAAAATGAATGATGTGAATTCTTTGAAGCTTTTATTTAAGTGCTGCAATCTGTCCTTATGGATTTTGGTCCATGCTATGACACAGAAGAATTAAATATTTTCTCGTTTATGCTGACAACCTACCATTCAACCTCATCCCAAAAGTGGCAACTAGATTAAGATATTAGGGATATGCAGGCCACTCAAGTCACTATCTTGGCTTCAAGCATACTTGAAGTAAACCATAGTAGTAAACTATACATCTGACTGTAGCCACAATGCTTCATCATAACTAAATGCATATGCTCAGTCATAATTAAATGGAGAATTACATCACACTAGGAAATGTTCCAGTAAAACAGGGTTGATGACTCTGTGACCACTAAAGCTTCATCCAAATGTTTCTAGCATGAATGAGTCCTTTATGAATGACACCATTCTGTACACCACTATTGTGTAGAGATCTAAGATGAGTGTTAATTTCCTTTCTGCTAACCTAAATATGTCTGTCAAATATAAATCAGTCACATTTATATAGTGCTCTTTACAACATGCAATGTTAGAAAGCAGGTTTTAAAATGTTTGGATCCAGATGCCTACTAAACAAAACAGGGGCAAGGAAAAACTCCCTGGGAACCTCATCTATCCTCTTTCACTGGTAAGGTGGGTTTTCATTTTGTTTTCACATGTTTCTATAAACCCATGCTCTGTATGATGAAGTACCACCACACGAGTCAGTGTTTTGAAATGAAGGTGTCATGGAATAGCACATCCCCATTTGATATGTTTAATGTGTGTGAAGGTTTTACCAGACAAATTGCCTTTGTTCCTCTTGTTTCTGTGAGCAACAAGCAAAAAAGCAAAAACTCCACTCACTGAATGATGTGCACAGATCTTGCTAACATTAGCCACATAAGGAGATCATCTCCCTTTTAATCCCATGCCTTCCATCCAAATGTCCCTTCTTGTACCCTAGACTTCTACACTCACCGGCCACTGTATTAGGCACACCTGCCAACTGCTCATTAACACAAATGTCAAATCAGCCAATCTCATGGCAGCAACTGAATGCATTTAGGCATATAGACATGGCCAAGACAATCTACTTCAGATCAAACCGAGCATCACAATGGGGATGAAAGGTGATTTTGTAACGCGGTGGTACCAACGAGTACACAACGCGTGTAAACAGAGTGAGAGGTAGACCAAGTGCCGGCTCACGCTGACAGAAAGATAGGCAACGCCTATCATCAGTGTGAGAGAGAGAGACGCAAGCACACAGTAGAAAAATAAACACAAAGCAATGCGGAAAATTCTACATGAGCACACAGTAGAAAAATAAACAAAAAACAACGCGGATAATTCAACAACGCGTGCTAAACTAAACTTAACCGTAGAGAAACGGGAAAGAAAAAATAATAAAGGCAACACAAAAGTTAGTAAATAGTACTAGTAAATAACGAATGCTCAGAGCATTCTAAGTATGGTGTTCCACAAGTATCTGTACTGGGCCCCATATTATTCTCATTATATATGCTACCACTGGGCACTATCATTCGTAGGCATGGTATTAGCTTCCATTGCTACGCAGATGATACTCAGTTGTATATATCTTCTAATCCGGATGATATCACTACAACTCTCAAGATTGAGAACTGCGTCCAGGATATTAAAAACTGGATGGCGTCTAATTTTCTTCAACTTAATTCTTAAGACTGAGGTGCTGATTCTTGGGTCTAAAGCTGCTAGAAGCAATTGGGCTGATATTCCCCTTACCCTAGATGCTTTTTCAATAACACCTAAATCTATTGCAAAAAGTTTAGGTGTCACTATTGATTCGGATCTTTCATTCATTTGATACACACATATGCAATGTCACTAAGGCTGCCTTTTTCCATTTACGTAATATCGCCAAGCTGAGACACTTACTTTCATTAGCTGATGCAGAGAAGTTGATCCATGCTTTTGTCTCGTCGAGATTGGACTACTGTAATAGTCTTCTAATTGGAAGCTCTAAACAGTCCATAAAGAAGCTACACCTTGTACAAAATGCTGCAGCTAGAGTCCTAACTAAGGATAGAAAATTCGATCATATTAGTCCCACTCTTGCGGCATTACACTGGCTTCCAATTAAATATTGCATTGAATCTAAAATTCTTCTGTGAACCTATAAGGTGTTAAATGGTCTTGCCCCACAATATCTGAGTGAACTCATTGCTTACTACAACCCATCTCGCCCTTTGCGCTCCCAAAATGCTGGATTTCTCCTGGTTCCAAAAATTTGTAAGACTACAGCCGGAGGCAGAGCTTTCTCCTTTAAAGCCCCTCAATTATGGAATAGCCTTCCAGCTCCAATACAAGATCACACAGTTCCAATCTTTCAATCTAGACTTAAGACTCACCTATTTAATCAAGCCTTCAGTTAATATTCCTCTTGTGGGGTGTGGGGCTCGGGGACCCCCAGACGTTGAGATTTCTGGTAATCTGAGATGTTGATGCTGTTATCCAGCTGTGTCGTAGTATCACTCTAGTTGTGACAATGACTTGACTGGAAAGCAATGTCTCAGTGAGCCCTCATGACTGTGGTCACCTCTGAACCCCTCCCTTTAGTTACGCTGCTATGGATTAGCCTGCCGGAGCCACATGCTAATCGCTGGCACATGAGCTATGCATGTTTAAATCAAATCAATGGTTGTTTAAACCATTGTCCACACATTCAGTCTGTACTGTCTATCTTTTTGCATTGCTTCTACCCAAGACTATTGCATGCAAGCACCTACAAGCACCTGGGAGATGGTCTGGCTTGCCGGTGGATGTACTGATGCCGGGGTTGGATGTGCCATTGCTGTAAGAGGACATACTGATGCTAGCTCCTACCTGAGGCTCACCATCTGCACCGAAGGAACTGTAACTACTTGGCCGGGGAACTAGAACTATAACTGTAGAACCACCTTTTGACCACAAATACGCATTTGTGCTAACGGCCGCCCAATGGAGGATGGGTTCCCTTTTGAATCTTGGTTTCTTCCTAATCTCCACCATCATAGGGAGTTTTCCTTGCCACTGTCGCCTTTGGCTTGCTCATTAGGGATCTGGACCCATACAATTGTTGAGCTGCTTTGTGACAACGTGTGTTGTAAAAAGCGCTATATAAATAAATTTGACTTTGGTTTCTTGAACATGACAATGAATTCGCTGTACTTGAATGGCCTCCACAGTCACCAGATCTCAGTCAGAGATGTGGTGAAATGGGAGATTCACATCAAGGATGTGCAGCTGACAAATCTGCAGCAAATGCGTGATGCTATCATGTCAATATGGACCAGACTCTGTGAGGAATGTTTCCAGTACCTTGTTGAATCTGCCACGAAGGACTAAAACGGTTCTGAAGGCAAAAGCGGGCTCAATCCAGGACCTAATTAGGTGTACCTAATAAAGTGGCTAGTGAGTGTATGTGTTGCTCACACACTTGCTATATACAGTGAGTCCAAGAAGTATTTGATCCCTTGCTGATTTTCTTCGTTGGCCCACTAATAAAGACATGATCATTCTATACTTTTAATGGTAGATGTATTCTTACATGGAGAGACAGAATATTAAAAAGAAAATCCAGAAAATAAATCTAAGGAATATATATTAATTGATTTGTATTTCATGGAGTGAAATAAGTATTTGATCCCTTAGTATTCATTAGCAGTTCTGGCTTTTACAGACCAGTTAGACACTCCCAATCAACTTGTTACCTGACCTGAAGCCACCTGTTCTCACTAATCACTTGTGTGAAAAACACCTGTCCACAGAATCAGACAGATCACACAGATTTCAAGTCTCCAACATGGGTAAAACCAAAGAGCTGTCACAGGACCTCAGAGTCAGAATTGTTGACCTTCACAAAGCTGGAATGGGCTACAAAAAGATTAGTAAGGTGTTGGATGTGAAAGTAACAACTATTGGTGCAATTATCAGAAAGTTTAAAGAGTATAACATGACAATAAACAGACCTCGGTCCGGTGCTCCAAAGAAGATTTCGCCTCGTGGGGTGGCAATGATGCTGAGAACGGTAAGAAATCGTCCTGCAACCACTCGGCAGGAGTTAGCAAATGACCTGAAGGCAGCTGGGACCACAGTTTGCAATGAAACAATTGGCAACACTTTGCGCAACAATGGATTCACATCCTGCAGTGCCCGAAAGGTACCCCTGCTGAAGAGAGCACATGTGGAGGCGCGCCTCAAGTATGCCAATGATCATTTGAAAGATGAACCAAGTTATTGGGAGAAGGTTTTGTGGTCAGACGAGACCAAAATTGAACTTTTTGGCCTCAACTCCACCCGCCATGTGTGGAGGAAGAAAAATGCTGCCTATGACCCCAAGAACACTGTGCCCACCGTCAAGCATGGAGGTGGAAGCATAATGTTTTGGGGGTGTTTCTCTGCCAAGGATACAGGGCTACTACACCGCATCACTGGGAAGATGGATGGAGCAATGTACCGCACAATCCTGAGGGACAATCTCCTCCCCTCTGCCAGGGATCTGAAAATGGGCCGTGGTTGGGTCTTCCAACATGATAACGACCCTAAACATACAGCAAAGGCAACAAAGGATTGGCTCAAGAAACATGACATTAAGGTCATGGAGTGGCCCAGCCAGTCGTCAGACCTCAATCCGATCGAAAATCTATGGAGGGAGCTGAAGGTCAGAGTTGCCAAGCGACAGCCCACCAACCTTCATGATTTAGAGAGGATCTGCAAAGAAGAGTGGGCCAAAATTCCCCCTGGTGTGTGTGCTAAACTTGTGGTTAACTACAACAAACGTCTCACCGCTGTGCTTGCAAACAAAGGCTTTGCCACTAAGTATTGAGTGTGTTTGGCAAGAGGGATCAAATACTTATTTTCCTCATTGAAATACAAATTAATTAAAATATATTCTTTAAAATTATATTCTGGATTTTTGTCTTGATATTCTGTCTCTCCATGTAAGAATACATCTACCATTAAAAGTATAGAATGATCATGTCTTTATTAGTGGGCCAACGAAGAAAATCAGCAAGGGATCAAATACTTCTTGGACTCACTGTATATAGCAAGGAACAGGTAGTATGCAAAGTGGAAAACACAGTACAATGTTTACCAAAGCTACTTTTATGTATAGTTCGAGAACTCAAATGAGAACCTAGTCAAATCAAGTCCCACGGTTTCCTCACCAGTTCGGGGGATGTGCAGTGGGAGGAGCTCTGGCGGGAATGCTGAGAGGATCCCGGTCTGGTCTGCGGTGCATGTCTGGAGCAGGAGCTTTCGCTTGCTCCTCTGTCTTCTCACTGGCCTCTCTTTTCCTTGCAGGGAGTAGTGATGATTTGAGCTTCTTAGCCAAGTCTTCAGTGTTCTTAAACACGCTAAGGAAAAGACACAGAGGTCCAGTGTTGGTAGCCACATCTGCTTTAATAACTTTATGGCTATTGGAACACATAACCTGCATCTTTTCAAGCAAATGCCTCTTTTAGAAGTCAATATAAAGGACTATTAATTGGCCTAATAGACAAAAAGTAGCCAGGATTGGTAACTGGTTGCAGACTCCTGAGATAAAATGATCTGGTGTTATTGGGTTAGTGAGACCAAAAGTGACAGCATTTCTAAATTCCATAAAAAGTCCCAGTGTTCAATATATCTCACTGGTGTTGAGAAGCAACTGAGTTACATTCTAAAACAGAAGTAGCTGTTAAAAATAACTCATGACTTCTTGCCATGACTGAAGTTCAATTAATCAATGCAGCCTATTAAAGGCTCATAAGTAACAGCAACCTTCACCAAATTTTGGGTGAATGCAAATTATAAATATAATCTGACTTATGATATTGTCAATCTATTCATTAAGACATAAATGTCATTATTACTTTTAAATCTTGCTATTTGTTAATCAGCTTTAAGTGTTTTTACAGTCTCTTATAGAATTCGTAGAATGTTATAAGACAAAACTTTATGTAAGATGTATTTTCTGTTATTAGTGATTATGCTCTTGTTTTGTAACAAATTCTTTATGAGGTTTTCATTTATTGATTCAAATGCTCAAGGACAATATAAACTGGGTTCTGAAGTACTGCTAACACAAAGATGCATGTTAAACCAACCTTTCAAATATCTGCAAATTGGCCTCATCTACATAGTCACTAACAGTCACAGTCAGGTCTGTTACTTTGTCTGTTGCTGGGTCCTATCACAAAAAGACAGAAATAAGGTCAGGAAAGTGGCCCATACATCTATAGCTTCCATACTAACTCACTATGCATACACCCTTTGTTTAATTAGATTTCTTTACCATTAAGTTGAAGATCAGCGTAGAGTCCACTGTGATGGCCTTGAGGAGAAGGTTGTACGTGTCATCATTTGATCTGTATCTTAGTGTGTACAGTTCTTTGTTTGCATTCCAGGTAGTTGGAAGTAACTCTGACTTCTTCTCTCCATCTTGGGGCTGTAGCATTGAAAGTGATTTAAGTCACATTCTGTGCAATTTACTGGTATACATACAACTATGTAGAGATCCTAAAAATGTCTAAGTTTATTTCACAATGGAGTCAGTATTTTTCAGAGTAGCTCATGGCAAAGCCATCAATTACATACTGACCCTGACCAGAGGTGCTGTGCATGGACTTATATTCTTTGTTTTCATTCAAGACACGTTATAATAAAAATACAGTTTCCTCTGGAAACTTTGTGTACTACCACTACTACAATACATTAAGACTGTATCACTGACATATGAACAAAAATCAGTGTCTTGCTTTTATGAATAAAGTTTGTTTACTCAACAATAACCAAGTGAGCCTTGGAGGAACCGCTTCAGTAACTGTTAAAAGTAGGTTCTACATCTACAAAGAAATCACTGCAGTGCAAACATGACAGATTGTGGATGCACTGAAAATGTGAAGAAAAAAAAACATGTGCCTGTATATTTAAATGTAATTTTGTTGTTAACCTGAACAAAAGACACACAGATCTTGCCTTTGTTTTACAATATTCCTGGCTGATTATACTGAATACATGATGTCTTTTTTGTTTAAATCACTTTTATGTAGCTATGTTTTATGATAAAAGTGTAATCTTTTGAAACTGGACTTCACATATAGCTAGACTATTAGAGAAATGCTAGAATATTTAACTACTGTATCTGTAAGAGACATTATACTTCCCTCCCTCCTTAATACATGCAAAATGCATGTAGCAAAAAAGATTAGATGGCAATGTTATAAACACCTTAAAGGTACCACATCCGACTAAAAAAATAGCCAGAATGTATATCCTCAATGACTAAGCAGTGTGCCCAGTGAAAAGTGAATAGGAAGCTAAATTCAATGCACGTTATGTAGTTAGCAAGCAGAAACAGTGCTGCGTGACCGGGTGAAGTGAAGTGACGATGTTAACCAGGAGAGTCAACTAAGTTAGGAAGATCAGATCATGTCGGAGTTAGATAACTAGCTAGTTAGTCCCATCTTTCACAGCAACATTAGCTACAGTCCTCCATGATAAAAACAATGATGATAAAATAATATAATACAAACATTCAACAGAGTCTTGTGATCTCAAGTTGCAAACCATTAGAAAATAGATGATTAGGTTAGTTAAGTTAGGTTAGTTGAGTTAGGTTAGCTAAGTTAGGTTAGCTAGCTAGCAGGGATGTTACAGGCTAGTTAGCTTAAGTAAGCTAACGACCCAGTCGGTTTATTCTCCCACCTCGTCTCCAGTCCCCAGACATTTAAATCCATTCTTTACAATTTCCCAGTGCACGAAACACACAACAACATCCTGAGGAGACGTAATAGAATTCGACACGCAGTTATATAGCAGCTCCAGTCCGGCCATGATCTTGCAAATGTACAAGAAACGAAACCAAAAGGACTGATGTGTGTAGTCACGGGTCCTCGGTAGAGGGACAGAGGACAAGCCGTTGGTTCCGCACTCACGACACTATTCTACCTCAAGACTGACAGCACATAAAATAATATAAACTCACGTTAAAATAACATACACTATACATTTTACACAATAACAAACATCCAGGTTTTCAGTTTTTATTAATAGTCCACAGTCTTGTTTTAGCCTGTAGATGGCAATATTGATTTAGCCTATTGGAAACAGAATTTCCATTAACTCGAGTTCTTGGCGTTTATGTAGTCGTGGTCCTGAATTACAACTGTGCTGATAATTTTCTGCTATAGTGCCATCAAATGTAGGTGTTGCATTTTAAATGATTGCCTTGAGGCACTACAATATATTGTAGACCAGTAAGCCATTGTAAGTCAGGTAAATGCAGATGTATATTAGTAGAGGAATACATGGAAGCATATGTAGAGTCTCTAAATCTTCTCATGATACATGGAATGGTAAGACTTGCATTGTAGGCCTTGATAGCAGTCAGGCTGAAGCTCCTGCAAACAGTGAGGTCAAAGCCGGCTTGGACAGAGACACTGGAGGAGACACTGGGAACCAGACACGGACAGTCCAGGGCTCGAGATGTAGGAGAAGCAAAAACCTCAGACCCAATACCGGGAGCACGGTGCACAGAGGTTGTTGTGTTATGGATGAAGCATTCTGAAGACATGCAGAAAAGTAGTGTACCTTGTTGCAGTGCTAGCACCTAACTGGACTGCAGAAATATTTCTGTGTTGTTGTGCCTCGTGTGCCTCTTCTGTGTGTGGTAAAATGTAATATTATGTGTGTGCTTTGTATTTGTCACCACTATAAGGAGTGGGTTATTGTATATATTGTATATTGTAATTATGACATTTTCCCTTTTATTATGAAAAATCTATCTGTTGAGCTATTCACATGTTTCATATTATGTATTCAAATAGTTTTGAATGAAAGGCAGTGAGCTTGTTAGCTAACTAGTTTTGACATGAAGTTAGGGTAGAGAGCTAGCATGCTAGCAAAGTAATGTTAAAGGAGCAGCATTTTTACCTCTATAAAGTAGCATACAATATTCATGATACGATTACTATTGTACATTTGTAAATAAATATTTGAAATATTTGTTCATCATTTGTATATGGACCCCTCTGATAAAGCTTTGCTCACTCTTTGGCCACCCCTTGAAAAAAAGTCTAGCTCCACCACTGGATTTAGAGACACTCTGATACATCCCTGACACTAGGTGTCAGTATAATTACTGTTTCATGTGAAGAAGAATCTGTGGAAAATGACTTATTGCTCATTTACCATTAATTAAACTTACAGATGTGTGTTTTTTGGGTGTTTTTTTTCCAGCATGATTTATCCTGTGAGTCATTAATAATTAGAGTGTGTTTGTTATGTTGGATTGCTTGATAGCCAATTTAACAAACTTTGGCCACAAGCTTTTAATGTTAGATATTAGATTTTAAGTTATTATTAGATTATATATGTTATATTCAAATTTAATTCAAATTTATATTAGCTACAGAATGTATGCTATAGATACAAGAGAAAATAAATAAGTAAATAGATGACTCATTCAAATCCAGAATTAAATTCTGGGTAATAAAAATATTTTAATTAATGCACATGTTGCTTCACACTTAATTGTTTAATGCAAGCCAAATGAAAATGTTATTGTTGATAATGTACCAATTTATTAACATTGTGTTTTTGGTTTATGTTTGAGAGAATGATGATGGATTGAGAGAAAGAGCACATGACACATGGTATACTTCAATCTTAGAGGATAATAAACTGAACCTATACTCTGAACACAAACATGTCACAGGCCTGGAGCAGTACATGACTTCCATATGCAACGTGCAGCTAATATGATCATTATTTCTGTTCAGGTATTCAGGATACCACTTGCTTTAGAAACAGACACAAGGAGTAACACAACTATGAGTGAGAGAATTTGTAAGTATTCTGATTTAATTATGACCACCTAGATGAGAAACATTTTAATATGACTATTCTTTCTATCAAAATTGACACAATAGATATCTAAATGTCTAAATGATATCTCTCTCTAACTCATAATGTTTACACAGATTTTGCATATATTTGTAACTCTGAGCAATCATGGAAATACGCTTCCATGAATGATAAACCTTACAAGATTCATTATTATCTTACAAGAATAATGGAACTCAAGGAAGAATAAAAAGGTTTTGTCATTGTGATGAACAATTATTGTTTTTTTTATATCACTAATTATATATTCTGTATCCATTACAGTATTATGGGTAAAAGTGTCAAGTCTATCTGTTATAGGCATATATGTATAGTCTACATTGTGGCAGTTTTTACTGTTATATACATATCTGCGTACATGATACCTATTTCATACTTCTCTGTATTTACATTATGAGGCCACATGGCCATAGTATACACAATATGAGACTGGTTGGCTTCACATTCCTGAAAATAAATTGATTGGATGATTGATTGATTGAGCAAGTGGTAGCTCTACTGTTTCAGCATATATGTAATTATATATGTGTGCTTATATACAGCTTGCTGGAGATCTGTTTTGTGTTTTGTATGTGCCTGGCTTTTTTTAAATTCTCACTTGCCCTTTGTCTATTCTACCCTAGTTCCACATGTAACACCTCTCAGAGAAGCGCTAACTCAACGGGGGGGGAAGTTGAGGGTCCTGGGGGGAGCCTGTCAGACACTCTGTCAAGCAGAATGGGCATGTGACATCAGAATGGATGTGCTGCTGCGTGCACTCACAAGCCTCCTGTAAGGCCGCCTGGAGAGGCAGAGACGTTTATTGCTGTTGTTTCAATGTCCCACATCCATTTATAGGTCAACCAAACTTGCAACATGCACAGGTGTCTTGTTTAATACTCACAAGCCAGAGCTGGTTTTTAGAGTTATTATTTAGAGCTTTTCTAGTAATTGGGGTCATAACAGGTGTCAGTAGACAAACCTCCAGCAGTCCATGTTATGTTAGTCCATGAGGGAGAATCCATATTTGTATTCCCGAAAAATGGTAAAAAGGTAAAAACTGGAAAATTTGCAAAACAAGGAATGAAGAAGCAAAGTAAGGAAATGTGAAAACAGAAACACACAAGTACCATTATCCAAGTGTCTTTCATTTCATAAATCATCTTTACTAGCCAAGGCTCCATTACATTACCATTAATGCTTAGTCTTGTAGCTCCTTTTTCAATCATGCATACAGCCCCTCCTTCACCACAGAAACCCAACTTGGAATAATATGAGGACGTAGCCAGCAGACAGACCCTTCAATAACCAAAAAATGCATTATTACAGTGATGGGCGTTTTACACACAGATAGGCACTACAGATAGTTAACCTCCCTCTCATTTTCCATGTTGAAATTAATCATTAAAGGACGAAACTCCAGTTTCATCATGGGGTTTTGCCTGACTTTCTCGAACCAGCAAGAATGATAACACAGCCATCTGGTTCGACTTGCAATGCATTGAAAACACATTGCTCAGAAGTTAATTTCAGAAGCTCTGTCTGCCATCCAGTCCAAGCCTTGTTATAGGCAGAGTTAATTTATGGTGTTTACACTGGCCCTTTTGAATCCTAGCCAGCCACTGTGAGTTGCAGAAAAGGGGTTCTCATCTACAGCCATGGTGAGACACTGCACTGTAACTCAAAGGGTGTATTCCATGCCTTGGCACACCTGATCCAACTCATGGCTGGGTAATTAAGTGCTGAGGTGGATCAGATTTTTTGAGAGTACAGAACGCAGTGCAGAGCAGTGGGTTCTCAGCACTGGAGATCCTCTGTTAGCATGAAGACTCCATGACTTTGCTGAGGAGGCTGCTTTAAAGCACTGACCCTGAATTAAAAATTGTCTGCAACAAATTTGATGCTTAAGGCTGTATGCACTTTATCATGTGACTGACATTACCACACTTTCAGTATGCTGAACACAAACTGTCAACTTATCATGTGGATTACACCAAAGTCTGTATCAACTTACCTGCACTGAAAGCCTGTTTTGCTGAATGACTCCACAGCTAAAGGAATCAATGCTAGAATCAAACCGCTGGCATCTCTAACACTCAAATAGGTTTGAACCGAGGCTGAAACTCAACCAGGTTCGCTTACATTTTAGGTCCATCCAGTTGCAGAGCCAAAGTTTTGCGCACCATCTCTGAGCTTCAAGCTCAAAACACCATGAGAAAGGGGCCACCATATGCGAGGGACTCCAAACTGGTCACTAATGAAACCCAGGCATGATGCATCATTACCATAAAAAAATGAGTGGCACGCTTTCACATCAAAGACAGAGCAGCACCGTGTGGCCACATGCCCCTGTGTGGTGCAGTAACAAGCCGTTGAGCAGACTCTGGGAAAAGAAACGCAACGTCTTTAATGCATGCACGCAAATGATGATTCACATCTAATGACATGACCATAAATGGAGCAGATTCTTTGTAGAGGATGTGCACATAAATTACTTTACACCACAAGCCCTGAGTATTCCAAAGAATCATATGAAAGAATATTTTCTTCAGATGGTTTATGGTGGCATCACTATCCTGGTATTCCAATGGCAATCTAACACCAAAACAATGGGGCCCATATTTACACCCACTTCCTTTAAATGTACCATTTATAGAATAATGTGAAATATGTAAATTCCACTGCTGTTTTTTATTTACCCGAAGTCACTTCTTATAGTCTGCTAAATATATTTTAATGGTATTTGATATGCATGTAAATGAGTTGACATTTTTATCATTATTCAAAATAATGTTGCAGGCTACAGTGTAATTGGAACACTGAATGAAGCAGACAATGCACCTTTAAAAGCATTAGCTCCAAAACAGGCAGTAATCACAACTGTATGTAAAAAGTTGAACAAATTTTTTTTCAAAACTATGGTCATACTCCAAGATACAAGTTACATCATTATGGAATAAATGACATGATGTACTGCCTTTTTGCAGTGCAGTTAAAAATGTAATTTTTTCATCATTTAAAGTTTGGGGATTTTTTTAGGAAGCCTTTGATGTTTTAAAATGATTGTTTTGGCCAGGTCAAAAAATTATCCTCATGCCTTTTACTGCCTACACTACTCTAACTGATGGGCTTTTTTCTTTCTTTTGCTACATGTATAAAATCTATGGGATAGAGTAGTGATTAAAGAAATGCAATACTGATGTGCTGTTGAAAGCTGAGCCAACCTGGGCACTGTGCCCACTGCCGCATTTCATACTGATAGCACCCTCCTGTTGTCCTCTGTTTCTTCCATCTCTCCTTCAGCTTATAGACTACCACTGATTTTTGCTAATCCTCAAAGTTTTTTTTTGCCTAAACCTACCCAGAAATATTCAGCTATTAACCCATGGCAAATTACTGTGTTTCATGTTGGCAACATTCATTATACACACTTATTCATCTACACATGCTATTCTATGTTTTGTGTTCTCCACCATTCTATTCAAACCAAAAACAACATTTGGAAAGAAGAGCCACCCTGAGTGAGCACTGATAGTATTCTTCTGTCTCCTGCTGCTCTTCTGTTTCATTACACCTTTGATAAACCCTAATTTTGCTACCTTTAAAAGTTTGAAGCCTTTATCTTCCCAGATTGGTTGGTCCCATATAACAGAGGAGGTTCAAACAGCAGGTGGGCTTTGACAACAACTAAAATAAGGGAAAAAAACAACTGACAATAACAAAAACAATAACAATTATAGTAACATTTCATTTAAAACAGCCAAAGTACTTGGAGAAACTGCAACAATGTTTTAGGCTTGTGTGCTTGGATCATTGCAAGAGTTCACTGTTTTCATGATGCGAATTAAATAAGTAATGCGACACAGTGCTATCAGTTTACAAAATTTACCAATTAAGGCTGAACCCAGAGGCACTGACATAAAAAGAGAAACTTTCAAGCAGTGGCCAATATAAACAGTATGCTATACAGGGCAAAGTTAACTCTATTCACGTAACTCATATGTCACTAACCACATTCAGGCACCATACCTCACTAGCAAAATGTTAGAAGGAGCTACACATGGAGCTACCTAGGCGAGCTCATACTCCAAAACAAAGTGGCTTTGTATAAAAAAAAACTCTATAAAATAATAAAATTATATATATAAATATATATATATATATATATATATATATATATATATATAACTCTATAAATATATAACTCTATAAATACAGTATATATATATATATATATATATATATATATATATATATATATATATATATATATATATATATATATATATATATATATATATATAATTTTATACAGACTTTATAATGCAGCCGAGCAGCAGAGAGCCAGAACTTCCCAGGGTGGTTAAATGGAACTACTGTTGTTTTCAATTGTCTAAGACCTACCAGAGATAGAGGCTTAACAGTCGATTTGATGAGGTGCCCTCTCTAAAGACCGCTAGTGTTCAGCACATGCTACCCGCAAACATTTGCACAGTCCAGGTGCAGCACATGGTACTGATTTTGTAGTGGCCTTTGGGTGTGTTTTTCTCAGCTAAACACAGTCTTAAGTGCCTGAACTCCTTCTGCACCTCAGAGAAAAGTCTTTCCCCCTGTATCTCGTTCACTCTTCACTCCCAATGTCAAGCCCGCGCATGCAAAATGGGACCTCTGATTCCTCAGAGGTAAAATGATTTCCTTCCCCATAAAGAGGATGAGTTTATATGAATGTGTAGGAGCTTGTATTGAATGAACAGGAGCCAGGATTATGAATGTACAGGAACTACTGTTTCTACTTGACTTCTTTAAGTTTTGGGATTTAGAAATGATGCTCTATGTTGGTAGTATAATATCAAAACAAAGTCATGGAAAATTCATTTGCATATTAATTACTCTGAAGAATAACTGCTGACTCTCATGAAGAACGGTGACATTTGATCGTTTTTTCCTGTAAGGAGCTTAATGAAATATCTGTTCCTGCTGACAGATTTATGACATGAGTCTATCCTTTTACATTAATGTTTTGACAGGTAATGACAGATATACACATCTAATTACAAAATGTTCATTATATGAAAAAAGATATCGCTATGCTCAAAAAAGTGAATATTCCGTGCAGGATTTGCTTTGAATAAAGGGGACCTAATCTAAAATAAAATGCCCACATTATTATCATTAAAACACACATTATCATTAAAAGTAATACACGCTATAAACAACCTATTTCTCATCATCCAGAGTGCACTAGGACAATAATGTCATGCAACTCAGTACTGTATGTTCCTTGTAGACCTCTTTCTTTCATGTCTGCACATGGGAATCCCTTTTAACATGGTGCCAATCAAATCAGCATTTCTCTTTTACAGGTAAGTTGATTGATAGCCTGTGCTCAGCAGCAGGTCCGATCAGTGGCAGGCACGACTGAAGCTTGGTTAAGGAGTAACGGGTGGTAGAGAATTTGCACCTTATCCAGTTGTCGAAAAATAACTCAAACATTATGGTACTGAAAATATATATTTTTCTTCCTGCAGTGGCTCTCGTCCAGCTTTCCACACTGCAGTCAGAACATCAGTGTTTTGTCCTTCCACTAACTTTTGAATTCCACTGTGATTAGTGCAGCAAATGCACAGTGCACTGTCTGTAAATCAGAGTGAGTATGTCTGGTTGAAAAGACACTAAACTCCACATTAGAGCAGAGTGCAATATTTTATTTTCATTACTGGTGCACGGAAATCTTCATTAAATGCCCGACAACGTTGAATGATTTGCGTTGCCTCTTTAAACGGATAAAGATATCTGTGCCAGTTTGTTCATGTTTTCTATGTATTGTAAGTATGTGGTTGTGGTGTGAAACTTTAAGTGGGTGTATTTTGTGTGTGTGTGTGCAAATATTTTTGCTTTGACAAGTGTACTTGACAAAATGACTGCAGTAATTAGTTGCCTCAGTGCCTCAGTGCCTCAGTGCAGTGCCTCAGGTTGTACTTTAATTAAAACCTCAAAGTATCATTTCTCCTCCGAAGCTATCTATGTATCTATGTATCTAGAAATGCTTACTTCTTGGTTTTTTTTAAGGAAGCTGAAAAAGGCTCAATTAACACAAGAGATCCTGGTGATCTTCTACCACAGGACAGTCAAGAGCATCCTATCATAAGGTGTTATTTTATGGTCCTGCACAGCTGCACAGAGGAAGGAGATGCACTGATGGGCAGACCTCACCAACCTGGACACTGTCTATAGCGACTGGAGAAGAAGGCTGGTTGCATCAGCAGGGACACAACACACCGAGTAACACAACACACTGAGTAACATAACACACTGAGTAACACAACACACCAGAGTAACACAACACACTGAGTAACACAACACACCAGAGTAACACAACACACTGAGTAACACAACACACAGAGTAACACAACACACCAGAGTAACACAACACACAGAGTAACACAACACACCAGAGTAACACAACACACTGAGTAACACAACACACCAGAGTAACACAACACACCGAGTAACACAACACACCAGAGTAACACAACACACTGAGTAACACAACACACCAGAGTAACACAACACACAGAGTAACACAACACACTGAGTAACACAACACACAGAGTAACACAACACACCAGAGTAACACAACACACAGAGTAACACAACACACTGAGTAACACAACACACCAAGTAACACAACACACCAGAGTAACACAACACACCAGAGTAACGCAACACACCAGAGTAACACAACACACCAGAGTAACGCAACACACTGAGTAACGCAACACACCAGAGTAACGCAACACACCAGAGTAACGCAACATACTGAGTAACGCAACACACCAGAGTAACACAACACACCAGAGTAACACAACACACTGAGTAACACAACACACCAGAGTAACACAACACACTGAGTAACACAACACACCAGAGTAACACAACACACCAAGTAACGCAACACACCAGAGTAACACAACACACTGAGTAACACAACACACCAGAGTAACACAACACACTGAGTAACACAACACACCAAGTAACACAACACACCAAGTAACGCAACACACCAGAGTAACACAGCACACTGAGTAACACAACACACCACAGTAACACAACACACCAGAGTAACACAACACACCGACTAACACAACACAACGAGTAACAGCCTCTCCAATGTGATGTCATCTGAAAAGTGCTACCAGATTATTCACATCCGGACCAATAGTCTTCTCAACGGTATCTTTGCAAAAGCTGTGGCTTCAATAACACCTCATTGATCCCCCCCACTGACCCCCCACCTGTCACCTTGCACCTTTAATGCTACATTCTGTAGATTTTATTCATTCAACGAACAAACACTTTTCACATACAGGGAATATGATATTCAGACTGTCTATATCACCTCTGATTGCACCATCACTTTAAAACCAGTGTTTACTTATTGGAACCACATTGTTGGACTGTTGTTGCTCACCCTCCTTCCTGTAAATACAGAGTGTATCTTATTTACAATGCAATCTACTTTCAAACTGCTGTTTATATAAACTGTAATTTGTAACTGTACTGAGCCACTGTACAATAACTGTACTGAACCACTGAACCACAATCTCAACAGCTGACCACCATGCTGTATATGTCAAACTGTAAATTATATTGTAAACATTAACCATGAAAGATTGCAAAAATCCCATTCATGTATATTTCCCTGCTTTGGGGATTGCATGGACTATTATTTAGAAAGCAAAGTCAAAAGGCATATCCACCACTACCATCTGCCTCAGCAGGGACTTCAACAGGCCCTTGTAAGTGTTGGGAACAAAGTAGAGGTATTGACATTTCTGTCTGGCCAATTTACACTACAAGTAATGTTTTGATAATAATTGGCAAGCTGAAAGAAAGTCTCTTTGATGCAGGGTCCCAGGTGATACTGATAGACTTAGAGCTTAACTGAGGTAGACTTTAATGTGCTGCCCCGGCAAACCTAGATGGTTGACGCTAATGGAAATGCATTTCATTGCTCCATTCTGAGTAGCTGGTGTGCTGCCCTTGCTGCATATGGCTAATGTTTTTTACTTTATGGGAGTACTATATTGTTGAGCGATGTGGAAGGATCTCAGGTTGTGGTTATAGTCTTTATGTGTTTGTAATGCCCGGACACATTCTAGTGACTCACACAGAAAACAGTGAATCAGTAATTGCTTATTTACCTTGATTATTGTTTACCCAACAGACTCTGGAAGTAATTTGAGAAATATTTAAATCTTTGAATGCCTACTGCATCAGGACTTTAATCTTCAGCCCCTCAAATGCTAGACAGGTGTACTACCTGGCACCATGTTTTGAGTAACGACAAGGTTACAGTGGATCTAGAATATGGTATGGGAATAGCCTATTTCAAGAATGATCTAGCAGGTTTTGATGGAGGTTTTCTGGGGTGAGGTTCATGACCAGGTTTGTGAAGTTGAATGTACCTTTATATGTATTTGCTCTGAAGCTCAGTAGTTCTGAGAAACAAAGTGGCAGTCCTGTAGAATTCACCAAGTGTGTGGAATAATCTTTAAAAAGCTGAAATGTTGAATGACTCCCTAGTGAGTGCCTGGGGAATAGTAAAATAATCTAAAATAATCTTGTTGAACAGCGTTTGACCTTGGCAAGTACAGCAAAGAGCTAATTAAAATGTTGATATCTTGTTTAGTTTGCTTAGTGACTGCACAGAAACTGACAACTGATTTATCAGGGGAGAGAAACAGAAACTGATATATCAGAGGAGAAATCACAAATGTGACCAGAATTTCTGAGGTCGGAGAGAGAAGCAGCAAAATAAACCGTATCTGAAGAAGAGGAAACAGCTGGCACAACAGTCACCATCCCAGAAGAAATCAGAGCTGTATCTTCACATAAACAATGCAGGACAATCGGTCGATTATGCTTGTGTGAATACTTTTAGATGGAAAAGTGTGTGAACAATGACTAAAAAGATTAAGCAGTGATTCAGTAGTGATCCATAGTGATCCAGAGTGAATCCATGAGACTCCTCACCCCAGCGTACACAAACAAAGCCAGGACATTATTCAGTGTTCCCCCTTCCATAGAACACATTCCCACTAAATATACCTATACTACACTACACATCTCTATCTTAACTCTTGTCTGTATGTGTTAGTGATAATGAAAATGCCCCCTAATTGCCAATACAGTATCAATTTGATGTAATTCTGCAAAGTTGAAAGCCAAGGTGAACTGAACTGAATAGCGTACAACTTTATTGCATGTTCTGCTTGTTAAGCTGTTCAAGCTATATGGCTTTGAAAGCTTCAAACAGGCACCTACCAATGCGAATGGAACGGCACTGGTGAATTATTAAATCAGACACTGTTGAACTTGCTCAGCTATGTGGCCATGGATACGCACTTTATCAGATTGCTCTGTTTCACCCCAAGCAGTGGTTGTCAGGAAGCTTATGATCACTGCCTGACAAGCACTGACAAAAGAGAAGCATATTTTGCTAACGTGTGCATAACCCTTCTTGTTAAAAAAAAAAAAAAAGGCTGGTAGATTTACTTATATTTTTTCCAGAATTCAAAAACATTCATACATATTTGTTATAGATCTGCCTTTATTCTTAAAATAGACAAGAGATTTTGGGGAATTTTCCAAAATTGTGCCTGCCATATGAATTGATTGTTGCCTTGTTTATTTTATGCATTAATCTGTACTGAATGACCGAATGACGTGACAGCTTAATGCATAATATTTCTTATTTTATTTTACTGAATAAGTTGAATTACTTGTGAAATAAATAGTGGATTTTTAATTTTGCATGCAGTGTGTGCAGAGTGTACTTGGGATTCAACCATTTGTGGCTGGTATGTGAAAAGAGAGAAAAATGTTTAGTGCTAAAACAAAGCACTTTAAGTAGCAATCTATATTTCTGTCTATATTTACGAACATGCTCATGCTAAACATGCTAAACAGGAGCATTACAGTGCCATTCATAAAGTCTCATTTTGAAGGTTGCACAGGACATTAGTGTTTGGCACTCATCCTTTTTCTCCATGCACAAAACCAGACAGAACAATTTTTCTGGCTGAAAATACCCACAGAGACCCAAAGGAAAACCAGAGACAAGTCAACAACCTCAAATCAGCGGGATCGCAACTCCCCTGGATTTTACAATGGGTCTAAGTCTGGTTTGCGATACTTTGGGGGAGGCTGGAAAAGAGTTGGGGCAGGGAAGCCTTGCAGGGTGCCGGGGCTGTGCGGAGCAGACGATGCCGGCTGCGTGGCGTGCCACCGAGCGGACGGTGTGCTGTGCAGCGCACAGCTGCACCTGGTGTGCATTTAGCAGGTTGTCATGTGCAGATGGGCCCCCCTTTCCACACACACCCCAACTGGTCATCAAATACAGGCTGGATTCAGGAGTTCATGTCCTCAAGCGGCACATTTTTGTGCTTTTCTACTTCGAGGCTGTGATTCTATTAATGACGTTACAACATAATGAGCCTGTGTGGGCCTGGGTGGGGGGTGATGCAGGTGGGGGTGGATGAGGTCAACTAATACGCAAACTTAATGAATCAACATGTTTATCAAGATGCTAATAGTTAGGTCTAAAAAGAGCTAAAATACATCTTCAGTTCATTAAGTCTATAGCAAGTCAATCAACCTATAATTATTAAGGCTTTAATAATATAATTATAATATTATCATGAGATTTTAAATATACAGTGTGACATTATCCTATTGAATGGTTTTAACATGGAACTTGGCTAAAATATTTTTTATGGCATTTACAAATCAGGTCAGCATTTGTTTTTCTGTGATGCTATGACCCTACAGGCCCTAAATCCTAAAACAATATTTTAGGTAAAAATGTAGTGTTTGAAAACTTGCATATTATATATTATGTGCTGATATGTTATAATTATAACCTTCATAGATTATACAAAATAAATAAATATTTAGAAACAGAGACAATTCAAAATTAATTAAAAGGACTGTTCTGACATACCACAAGGCTTTAATACACTAGCCCATGTCGTAAACACATTTCTGCATTTATTTATTCATCAAAGGTTTCACAAGCTTTAAATGATAAAAACAGTGCTTTAAACTGTGTTGTAAAACACAAATCCCAACTTTCATGGTTAGCACGTTGTTTCTATCATTACAATGCAAGACAAGCCCAAGTTTTTAACAGGTTTATTTGTTGATATATGTCAAATTACTCCCAATTTTGAGATGAGGCATAAATTTACTTTATAGACAATAAAATTGTTTCACATCAATTGTTTGGCCCTTTACCCTTTTACCTCCTGGACGTGTAATTAAGAATAAGAATAGATGATAAGATAAGACAAGACATGACAAGATTAGACAAGACAAGACAAAGCAAGATAAGATCAGATCAGATAATATCAGATGTGATCAGATGCGAACAGATAAGATTTTATCCCCTAAGGAACACTAATTGTATTCAATTTACATGAAAAATAGAGATGATGAAAGCAAATTTCAAAACACGAAGGAATGAGGTCAACAGATTAAATGAAACAATAAAAATGCTTACTTCACAGAAAAGATAAATTAATATAGTACGATGGAAATGTATAGGAACTATGGAACTATGGAAATTCCTTAAACAGCTTGATTATAGTAAATGGCTGAGAACTAAAAGGAGTAATAGGACCTTAAAATCCAACCATAAGGTTATACCAGATCAAAAAGAAGTGGCAGACAGGTTAAATACATTTTTTACATCAGATGTTGGAAGAGCGATGGGTAAGCTGCCCGGTCACACTGGGCTGTATGCGGAGAGTTATGTCTTTGCCTGTAAGAACAACAAGGGCTTTCAATAGATAGCTTTTTTGGCATGTGTCTGAGGATGTTGTGCTTGAAAGGCTTAATAATAAAAATTGTTCTAGCATCTGGTCTTGAGAATATTCCAACTAGATTCTTAAGAGGTGCTGCTGGGGTAATTTCCATATTCATTACACATGTTATAAATTTGAGAGTTCAACATTGTTATTTTCCAGATCAATTCAAAGACACAAAGGTGATTCCTGTTTATACAAAGGGTACTAAACTAAATGAAGAAAACTATAGGTCTGTATCTATTGTTGAGTACATTATTAAAGATAATTGGACAAAATGATCTTTGAACAAATAGATTTTTATCTGGCCAGCAGTCTAGTTATAGAAAATCTCACTCTAATGATACATGTTTATTTAATTAATATTAATAGTGAGTTAAAGGGAATTGTATGGAATGGTAATGCCGGACTTTCAGAAGGCTTTTGATAATGTTGACTGTGATATTTTGTTGACTAAGTTAAAACCTACAGTTTGATTTAAATTTAAAAGGAAGGAAACCACAGGTGGCTAGCAGAGGTCCTCTACATTTGCCCAGATCTAATAGTTGTGGAGTTCCCCAAGGAAGCCTTTTGGGTCCACTGTTTTTTGCATATTTAATCTAAATGTTTATGTAAACTTTTTAGTATGCAGATAATTCTGAAATATAATTTTCACATAAAGATAAAGGTGTTGAATGTACATGGAGTGATCTTTTGAAAGCAGGTGGATGTCTCTGTGTCATCCCTTCACTTGGGAATAAACAGAATACATTTTCTGTGGTACAAGGATAAATTAATTTTTAAAAGTATACGTTAATGTTAATGTGGTTGTTATAGACATTGTGCTGGAAACTACAATTGTGGTTACTTATTTAGAAATTTTGTTGTCAAGGGAGGGATATACAGAATTTTGACTAAGATTAACTAAAGGGTTTTTTTCATGAAATCTTCACATTTTTAGGAAGGTAGGTATGCCTGATGCTGATGGCATGCTATTGTTTCTAAGTACATTAAAATAGGCTTCAAACGTCCTAAAGAAACTAATTAGGGTTACTTTAAATCTTCCTATGAGAACTGACCTGGAATTGAACTGACCTATGAAGTGATGGTTAAAACCTCAGGATAGAGTTGTGCAGTGTATATACTATTTTACATAGAGATATTCCACAGTATGATTGTATTCAGGTTAAATATGTTCATTGTTATTATACTAAAGGATGGTCTACAGATTTGGTTTTTCCTTGTTTTTAAAGAGTGTAGAGATTCTTTTATCTATGCACAAGTTGCCAGGATATCTTAAAATGGCTGACAGTTTCTGAGGGTGTTGACATGCCATTAAAAATGAGGAGGGAAGAGGGTGGTTAATAGCAAGTTTTAAAATGTTTAAATGATGCATATGAATTTTTATTGTTAAATATAAATGACTGTATTGACATGCACAGTGATTTGAATTATGGTACCATGCTTGCTATGTTTCAACTGCTGTCTAATGTTGAATATGTTTATTTATAGGGTCTACAGTGGAAGCAAGGTTTCAGACTTTTTGTGTTATCCCTGACTGTTTCTGTTTTTATTACTTGAACTGCATCTTGTGAAGTGTGGGAATGCTGTTTTATTTAAAAATATGAAATGATTTTATTATATCAATCAAACTGTCAAAATTTATCTGCTGAAATCAGCCAAGAAACTTCAGATGTTCACTGAGAGACACCAAAAAGATTTTCATATAATCTTTCTTTTCCTCAAAACTTTAATGATAGCCTAAACACCGTTCAATCAAATAAACGTGGTCAACCACAAACCACTTGAATAAAAAAGAAAAACAGGACAATTTTGGGCATACTGACCACGGTAAATGTAAACTTTGCCGAAATCTTCCATCAAGATATTCACAAAATTTGACTGCTTCTGAAAAATAAATGTATGCTTATAAATGACCTAACTTAAATATGGAAAGATAAAATAGTCTAACAATTATGGATTTTGAGAAAGGTCAAAAGTTGAGACAGAACTTGAGATTTGAGAGTTGAGATTAGCAGAACTTGAAATTTAAGCCAGCGTACATAGAAACAATAGACGCATTATGAACAATAAAAAAACGCGTCAGAAAAGCGCAGATATTAATAAATGACCAGGTGAAATGGATAGTTGACTGAGCATAAGTGAACCGCGCAATAGTGGAGGGGCCATTTCCCATGGTTTTGCTCGAGGCAGGCAGAGAGGAAGGCTGCTGTCTCTCCCACCTCTTTTCTCTCAGCTTTTTAACAGCCAGAACGGGAGGTGTTCAAATGTGGCCGAACCTGCTATTAGGCGCTCGTTCTTCGCACAGATGCATTTGCGGCTCTTTCCTCTATTTCCCCTCGTTTGTCACACACTTATGTTGACGTTAGCGGCAAGAAAACGAAGTGGTAAGAATACAATATTTTAATTAATTAGATTCCTCCTTTATTAAGACACGAAAATAATTTGGATCTTTCTATTAAACAATTTTGTGAGGTAGTAAAATAAAATGTGCTTAACGTTTCTAAGAGTAAAGCCTGCGGTGTACCATGATGGGTTATGCGGAATCTCTGAACGTTTCGTTGATGGACCTGTTGTGTTTCTTCAGTCTAACAGGCTCAGTGTTTCTGTTGTTAAACCGCTTAGACGATTGTAGGTGCATGACCTCCTGTCGAAATCAATTTCTCTAAATAAAAGATTTATAGTCTGTCGAATTTTAGGACCTTAACAACTATTTCTCAATAGTCCGTATTAAAACTGAATATTTATACAAAGCAGATATTTGTTAATGTAGTTATTGGTTTTTGCTGCTTTGTATGGCTGCTGAAACATTTAATTGAGAGACGAAAAACAGCTGAAACTACTTACATGTAAAAGTCAAAGTTGACAGAGTTAGTCTTTAGGTTCACCTTGGCCCTCCGGTACCAGACCCGGCTCGCTCAGGGCCTTCCTGCTAATTACAGCCCCCAGACGGGACACAGCGCTGTATTATCGCTTCCAGATTGCTACCGTGTAACAACCTTTCCTTTTCCATTTACTTTGATACACTGCCCAAGTGAACTTTTATGTGAGAATGCCGTTAGTCCGAAAGCCTACTGTAATGTTGCGCTTTGTGAGGATGATTAAGATGCATCTTAAGGTCATGTGCAAGCGTGTTTATTATTATTATTATTATTATTATTATTGTTGTTGTTGTTGTTGTTGTTGTTGTTTCGTCTAGCCAGTACTTCAGTCTCATACCTATGTACCTAATCTAGGATATAGCCTATAAATGTTATTTTTTTTACATAAAACATTACTTTTTAAAATATTTTTAAATGTTCTTTGGAAGTTTACTCAGGAAAAACCAACATTTCATGAATATTAAGAGTGTTTAGGATTCCGTTAAACATCGTTAAAATATGTAATATCGCACAGAATCTTGATATCAAAATTTTAATGACATTTAAAAAGTATATTCATTTTAGGCCCAATAATATGATAATAATAATATAATACCTTACATAATAATATGATACCTTACAGTGTCTTTATACAACAAAATTCACGACTTTTAACTGTTATTAGCTATATGTCTAGTGTAATGTCATTTGGACTGTGTAGTGCACCTCGTGTAGTGTTATGTGAACTGTCTTTAGTGATTCTTATGCTTCTGTATTATATGAGCTGTGAGTTGGGGGGCTGAATCTTTTATTTTGATCGTTGCATTAATGTAAACCAGGTTTTATTTTTAAAGAAAAATGGTGATAAATAAATAAATGCAATGCTGATGATGCAAGAGTTAATGCTGTTATTACTTAACTATCATTATGGGGTTTCAGATAGGGGGGCACATAGTCATTGACAGAAGCAGGTAGTTGTACTGTGTCAAGATTATTCACTGTATTTACTGCTCTCTCTGTTTTAATCTTTCTGTAGATCCAGAAAAAAAAATTCGAGTGCTTTGAATTGTGCTTTATAAATATTACAGGTAGCTTCAATAGATACATTTTCAACATTTAACAGACCTTCTTTTCACAGCAACTTACAATGGCACATTTTTTTCAGATATTTGCCTTGATGGCTTGCTAGATCATCCCTAGACTTTGTCCTTGATGGCTTGCTAGATCATCCCTAGACTTTGTCCTTGATGGCTTGCTAGATCATCCCTAGACTTTGTCCTTGATGGCTTTGGAAAAACCAAAGAGTTCTGCTGCGCTGCATGTTTCTAGTTTTGAAGAGACAGCTGATCTAAAATGTAGTTCTGGACTAGTGCACTTAGGTCTGTTATAGCCTAGTGTCTTTACTTCAGTTCTGCACCATGGTGGTAATTAGAGAAGAACAGACTTATCTTTTTTGACGCATCTTCTAAATCTTTGTGTCCTGCAATTCAGTTGTGTGTCTGTCAAATACTAGGCTCATGTTGCGGACGCTCAGACTGTCTCGTCTTTCTTTATTTCCCTTATAAAGGTCACACTGGAGATTGGAAACGTGTGCATCTCTTTATGCTCTCCCCCATGACCCCGTCTAATGGCAAACCCAGACAGAAAAAGGCTCTTCTCCCTTCCCCATGTCTTTGGCCTGAGCCAAACTTAAACAGGCATGAACTCTGTGCAACAAGACCACATTTCGTGACAGTGCATGAGAGAGAGAGAGAGAGAGAGAATAAAGCTTTTATTGCTAAAGTCTCTTGTGACAAATGTGTAGTTATGGATTGTATTTCATACTGAGTTAAACCAGAACGTGTGTGCTTTGTTACAGGACAAGATAGTTTTGCTTGGAAATATCCTCATTTCTCTTTTGATGCGGTGCTTAGACTGTGATGAATGTGTACATTACTTGATTGCAATGAGGGAGCATTAAAGCTGTGAAAATGTAGTCCTGAAAGTCAACAGTAAACAGTAATCGTTTGGAAATGGCCAACTGGAAACTAATATTACCTTAGAGTAAAATAAGTAGCAGGAACTTTTTGAACTCTGACTGACAATTTCCCGCACTGACAATTATTATGCACTAGTGGCTCCAACAGATATGTCCCCTAGAAAGAGAGAATATCAGTCAGATCTTTCCATAATCAGGCTGCACTCCACCAATGCTCTTTCCATGCTGTTTGAATCGTGTTCTACCCAGACCTCATCCTTCTGCAAGACTGAGCATTCTTTTTAAAAGAATATGTGTACTCATCTTCATCCCATCAGATTTGTTTGTGTGACTGGACCATAGAAGTAGAGAAGATCCCATCCAGCAATGTTTGCACGTGAGCCGTGAGTGTTCTTGTGTCTCTCTACCCTAGCAGTGCTCTGACACGATGCGTTCACGTTTGTGTTAAGCCACTAAAGAGACCTGGCGACTGGACTGCAAGAGCTGCCTGGAGTGCTCCAAAGAAAATGGCTGCCTGCGTTGCCCTGAGAGACTGTTCCTGTACCTGCATCGCGATGGCATGAGCCATCATGGCTCCTGTGTCCATTCCTGTCCTTCTGGACACTTTGGCCTGCGAGGGACAGATGCAAACCGCTGCATAAGTATGTTTGTCCTGGACGCTGTTGGTTATATATGCACACACATGTTGTGTTGGGTGTGCATTCGTCTAAAGCACTTTATTGGGCTATCTCAGCTCAGAGATGTTGAAAACAAACCCGTAAGGTGAACACTACCTCTTTCTGCTCCTTTATTTAATAACAATAAATAATCATTGACTAGAGGACTGCTATACAACAATATCTCACATCTCTCATCATCCTTGGAGTGTAACTAATTGGTGATATAGGTATTTCTGTTTTCCAGAGTGCAAAGCTCCAGAGTGTGAAAGGTGCTTTGACAAAGACTTTTGCACTAAATGCAAAGGAGGATTTTTGCTCTTCAGAGGCAAATGTTTGAGCAGCTGCCCTGAAGGCACTTTCCCTCACACTACAGACTGTGTTGGTGAGCCACTTACTAAAGTCTTCCCTGATTAGTTGCTTGTTCTTTATAATTTAGATGTATTTAAGGTACATTAACATGCAAACAAGGCTTGTCATTCCAGGTTTTATATTACAGGGTTGTCCCAAAATGGTTTGTCTTGTGTAGAGATAGACAAAAGCTTTGGTAGTGGCAAAAATGGGATTCTGTACCATAGGTTGCCATGGTACCATTACTTATTTGATGATAGCTTTAATCTATACCACACACACACACACACACACACACACACACACACACACACACACACACACACACACATACAGGAGTCTGGTAAATTATCACACACTCTAAATAAGCATCAGATTGAAAAAAAGAAACTAAAAAATTAGATGATATGGTATTTACATTCAGTTTTAACCATCAGTTAACAAGTTACATTTTTAAAATGTTCTCAAAGGCCTGTTCAGTTCCATGTTCTGCAAATCTGGGTGTACTGTGGATCTTTAAGAGCTGATGATGTTGAACATGTTTCAGAGGACTGTGTTCCTGGTCCTGTTGGTTCCTGGGGTGAGTGGAGCCAGTGCCTCCACAATGGTCTAAGCTGTGGTTTTAAGTGGGGGTGCCAGAACAGGACCAGAGTGCTGTCCTGGACTACGCCAGAGGAACTGACTGCATTGTGTCCCCCTCAGAGTGAGAACAGAAAGTGCCGCATGAAAAAGAAGTGTCCAAAAGGTAAGGTTTTCTTTTTCTAATAGACTGACCCAGGGGCTGTTGGATAAATACTTGGCTTATATTCAAATAGAGATTTTGACAATGAAATCAAGATGCGGCCAAACTTTGAAGTCAGGGATCTTGTGAAAAGAGACATTCAATAATATATGACAACTAGGTCTTTATTCTGCTTTGCTTTCCTTATGATATTTAGTAAATCACTGTCTCTGAGTGGTGTCATTACTCGCGTGGTTCTACTCTGCTCCTCTAACAAGACACAGAAGATATTTTCAGGAGGTATTTTCCTCCCATAGTTTCTCAGCATACCATGATCTGCACATTACATGAAACACGAGATTCAAACGTTAAAAAGCTGGAGTGCCAAAATGGCTTGTTTTTCCTCTCAAATTGGGAGATTTTCCCTCTGTTTTACCAGATAGGCTTTTTTTATCTCCACTTGATGCTACACTGGAAATCATATGTTTGGACCAATTATCATTATCATTGGCAGATCAAATGTCTAGTGGCATTAAGTGAAAAGGAGGAAAAATCTTTGCTCTCTGCCGCTATTGGGAACAGCCGTCTCAGTCTCTGTTAATGGCGGCCATGTGTGATGTCCAGGGAGAATGGCATCTTCAGACATCCCACTGCCTGCTCATAGATTACCCAACATCTCTCGTTTTATAGTTTCAATTTCAGATTCTTATTGCTTTCAGATGAGAGGAATGAATGTAGTTCCCTTAGTTGTCATGTTGGTTATTGATAAAAGTGGACTTGATGCATTGCATTTTTTATAGAGAGTGTGTGTGTGTGTGTGTGTGTGTGTGTGTGTGTGTGTGTGTGTGTGTGTGTGTGTGTGTGTGTGTGTGTGTGTGTGTACGTGCGTGTGTATTTACTGCTTTCTGTGTTATTGGTCATATGAGTCCGTTTATGATTCTGCATCATCAGTCAGTCTGGCAAAGTACAACATGCATGTAAATGTAAATGGCTACGCAGGTGTCGCCCCATAAGTGAGATGTATGACCTAGTAAAGTTGTATTGACAATGTAAGACTTAAAGTGCATGGACCCAGATTATCGCTGTTGCTACTAGGTGGCCTTGAATGTTTCAAGGATGGTGTTTGAAAGCTTTGTGCCATAAAAGTGAAACTTTTAGTCTACACACACAGAGTTAAGCTCACTATACCCATGGAACTTTCTAGAAGGTTTTTATTTGGTTTGGTGGTGTTGGCAGGAGAGAACTTTTCTGTAGCCATCATTTAGAATTGACCATCACGTGCATAAAAATGTGCTCTAATCTAGAGTTATATCATGTGATGATGTAATGGTTTAAACATGGCATTTATTTTTGGTGAAAAGAAGCAGAAAAGAATGAAATACCCCTGGTTTTACACTCCTAATGTACAACTTTCCATTTACAAGCACTCTAGGATCTTTCTCCAAAGTCATGCTACACTAACAAGATTAACATGCTGATTTTAAGTAAGGAAATTACAGTGACCAAAACATCTGATACAAATGAAAAACATATGTAATGGATTTATCCATTTTCAAAAAAATAAAAAATAAAATAAAAACAAAAAATTTTAACATGTGTCCTGAATTGATCTGAAGAAAAAGCACTGCTCTTGTCTGTGGAGCTCACTGACCATCCCGTTTTGATGTGCTGTGACCAGGGTGTGATCCAGGGGTGAGCTGGCATTCCCAGGGCTAGCAAAAAGGATGAATTATTAAAAAGATACAATGGACACATTATCAACAACAAAAACAACATTTTGCTCTGTTTTACACCCTTTAACCTCAATGTTCTGGTTACAGAATTTGCTGTAATTGAAAAATGTGATGGAGGTTTGCTATAATTTGGACTTTGTGGTTTTAGATCAGCTCTGCCAAACCGCTAGAGATGATGTCCACCTTACTTTAGCAGTTAAACTCCTTACATTAATCCTGCTACACTGTTCATCCTCAGCTTTTAGCATGCATGTTCCACAATTATTTGGTCGTCTCAAAAACTAAGAAAAAAATTGTATTCATTCAATCCATTTTTATACCTTTTACAAACAAAGCAAATACACTTTTTGTGTATGTGTTTAAAAAAACATCCATTTGCTATGATTTTCATATTTTATTTCTATGTGTAGTCGGCATTCAAATACATTAATTTGAGTGTTCACAAACACAGATGAGGCTGGTGATTACATTCTAGAGTTTTTCTCAATCTCAGCAATGACATTTAGATGCAAATGAGCAGTGTAAAAATGCCTATTGTTATAAGACGTCTTATATTAGGTAGCATACAGCATTTGTTCTGAGTTATTCAACATTTAAAAACTCGTGTGTGTGATCCACTCCTAGGTGATCCTCCCAGCTCATATTGGGAGAAAATGCTGGGAGATCCTTATACATTAAGGAAACAAAGAAATATATAGTATATAATACACTTTAGGTTTATATTGTGAATGTTTTTAGTTTAGCCCTGTGTGTACAATTTAAGTGATAATTAATAGCACTGACATAGTTTTAATAGGAAAGACGCTTTCAATTTATTAGCAGACACTATTATGGCTCATTGTACTACAATCATCCTTATGACATGTGCAGACTCCTCCTCCTTAGTCATAACTCTGAGGATTTTAGACCACTTCAATTTGTGGTCAGAATAATCAGAGAGAAACAGAAGATGGCTGTAAAATAATGGGTTTCAGTACTCTTCAAGGGGCTCCTTTAAGATTGAATAAAGGCAGAATGGCATAGAAATCCTTTAACGATACCAGGCCATGGTAAACTGGGCTGTGTAAGGGAAGATGCTTGTGTGTGTGTGTGTGTGTGTGTGTGTGTGTGTGTGTGTGTGTGTGTGTGTGTGTGTGTGTGTGTGTAAGAATATGTTTGTGTGTGTGTGTGTGTGTGTGTGTGTGTGTGTGTTTGTGTGTGTGTGTGTGTGTGTGTGTGTGTGTGTGTACGAATATGTGTTATGTGGGATGTGGGTTCACAGTCCAACACGTGAAATATTTACAGAGACAAACCCAAACGCCAATCATAAAAGAAACAGGGAACTGAAACCTCTGCCAAAAGGAATGCAGGAAAAGCGCAAAAACAAACCTTTGTGAAAAGGAAGCATGAAGGAAACTGAAAACAGAAAGCAAAACTCAAAGATCGCAGAATACTCAACGCGAGAAAAACAAAACAAAAGAAATGAACAGAGGATGCCAGGGGAAGTAGCCCTTCCCAAAATAACCAAAGAAACTGGATAGAGAAAAAACAGTTGGGGGAAAATTTGAGAATGGCCAGAAGTGGTGAAGAGGTGAGCGAACTTGGAAGTTGACAGAGAAAACTGATAACAAGGTAGGAACAACGAGGTAACATGGAACGCAACGAGAGGCTGGCTAAAAGCGCGTAGAGATGGTATCAAACAACTCAGCAATGAGATACTGCAGCCGTCCTCCTAAAATAGGAGGTCATCATTGCTGCAGGTCATCATTGCTGATTGTGTGTTTGAGAGCACGTACATGAGCAAATGCTGGTTTGCGAGCAAGTGCTGGTCCACAAGCGAGTGTTGGCTCGTGAGCAAGCGCTGGCTCGCGAGTCTCCTCCTGAAGGAGCGACTCTGGTGTCAGCCCTGACAGCATTCTTACAGGCAAGATGACAGCACCTGACAAGAGCCTGGGCCCCAGGCACAGCAGCCTCTTCCTCCTGTTCAGCGAACATAGGCGGGGCATACCCGTTGAGGCACTCAAATGGGGACATCTTCAGCGACGAATGTCACAAGGCATATTCCGCCCATACAAGACGGTCCGCCCAGGAGGCAGGGTTAGCGGAGGCCAGGCAGATGACGAGGAAGGACACCCAGAAACGGCTAGAAAACTGAGGGCCCCTGTCGGTGACCATGTTGACAGGGAAGCCATGAGCGCACACCACACGCTCTACAAACAGTTGGGTCATCTCACGGGCTGAAGGCAGCTTGGTTGCCTGGGAAAATTGGACCTAGGGGTTTTGTCCGAGAGGCCTTATTACTGAGACATACCGCGTAAGCGGCCACATAGTCCACTATGGCTCGATCCATACCAGGCCAACAGAAACTTCTGCAGATGAAATAAATAGTCCGCCAGTGCCATTTTCACAGCAAGAAGCTCCTTATCCCCGATGTCGTAGTTCGCTTGACAGGTGTTAAGTGGTGGGAAAAGTAGGCACAGGGATGAAGCTTGGATGGCATGCCTGACCTCTCAGACAACACCGCCCCGATCCCTTCGTCTGAGGTGTCGACCTTCACCACAAACAGGAGGTCAAGGTCAGGCATACAGAGAACAGGATCAGACACAAAACGAGCTTTAAGGGCGTTGAAGGCCATCTGCGCTTCAAAGTCAAAGTCAAAGTCAAATTTATTTATATAGTGCTTTTCACAACTCATGTTGTCACAAAGCAGCTTTACAATCGTATGGGTCCAGATCCCTAATGAGCAAGCCAAAGGCGACAGCGGCAAGGAAAAACTCCCTATGATGGTGGGGATTAGGAAGAAACCTTGGAAGGACCAAGACTCAAAAGGGAACCCATCATCCATTGGGCGGCCTGTTAGCACAAGTCTATGGTGCACAGGGTGGTTCTACAGTCATAGCTAAGGTTCTTGTTCCCTGGCCAAGTAATCAAAGTCAAAGTAACATTTATTTATATAGCGCTTTTCACAACTCATGTTGTCACAAAGCAGCTTTACAATCGTATGGGTCCAGATCCCTAAGTCACAGTCCCTTCAGTGCAGATGGTGGCCTCAGGTAGGAGCTAGCATCAGCACGTCCTCTTGCGGCAATGGCACATCCAACCCTGGCATCAGTACATCCAATTTGAGTGTTCACAAACACAGATGAGGCTGGTGATTACATTCTAGAGTTTTTCTCAATCTCAGCAATGACATTTAGATGCAAATGAGCAGTGTAAAAATGCCTATTGTTATAAGACGTCTTATATTAGGTAGCATACAGCATTTGTTCTGAGTTATTCAACATTTAAAAACTCGTGTGTGTGATCCACTCCTAGGTGATCCTCCCAGCTCATATTGGGAGAAAATGCTGGGAGATCCTTATACATTAAGGAAACAAAGAAATATATAGTATATAATACACTTTAGGTTTATATTGTGAATGTTTTTAGTTTAGCCCTGTGTGTACAATTTAAGTGATAATTAATAGCACTGACATAGTTTTAATAGGAAAGACGCTTTCAATTTATTAGCAGACACTATTATGGCTCATTGTACTACAATCATCCTTATGACATGTGCAGACTCCTCCTCCTTAGTCATAACTCTGAGGATTTTAGACCACTTCAATTTGTGGTCAGAATAATCAGAGAGAAACAGAAGATGGCTGTAAAATAATGGGTTTCAGTACTCTTCAAGGGGCTCCTTTAAGATTGAATAAAGGCAGAATGGCATAGAAATCCTTTAACGATACCAGGCCATGGTAAACTGGGCTGTGTAAGGGAAGATGCTTGTGTGTGTGTGTGTGTGTGTGTGTGTGTGTGTGTGTGTGTGTGTGTGTGTGTGTGTGTGTGTGTGTGTGTGTGTGTGTGTGTAAGAATATGTTTGTGTGTGTGTGTGTGTGTGTGTGTGTGTGTGTGTTTGTGTGTGTGTGTGTGTGTGTGTGTGTGTGTGTACGAATATGTGTTATGTGGGATGTGGGTTCACAGTCCAACACGTGAAATATTTACAGAGACAAACCCAAACGCCAATCATAAAAGAAACAGGGAACTGAAACCTCTGCCAAAAGGAATGCAGGAAAAGCGCAAAAACAAACCTTTGTGAAAAGGAAGCATGAAGGAAACTGAAAACAGAAAGCAAAACTCAAAGATCGCAGAATACTCAACGCGAGAAAAACAAAACAAAAGAAATGAACAGAGGATGCCAGGGGAAGTAGCCCTTCCCAAAATAACCAAAGAAACTGGATAGAGAAAAAACAGTTGGGGGAAAATTTGAGAATGGCCAGAAGTGGTGAAGAGGTGAGCGAACTTGGAAGTTGACAGAGAAAACTGATAACAAGGTAGGAACAACGAGGTAACATGGAACGCAACGAGAGGCTGGCTAAAAGCGCGTAGAGATGGTATCAAACAACTCAGCAATGAGATACTGCAGCCGTCCTCCTAAAATAGGAGGTCATCATTGCTGCAGGTCATCATTGCTGATTGTGTGTTTGAGAGCACGTACATGAGCAAATGCTGGTTTGCGAGCAAGTGCTGGTCCACAAGCGAGTGTTGGCTCGTGAGCAAGCGCTGGCTCGCGAGTCTCCTCCTGAAGGAGCGACTCTGGTGTCAGCCCTGACAGCATTCTTACAGGCAAGATGACAGCACCTGACAAGAGCCTGGGCCCCAGGCACAGCAGCCTCTTCCTCCTGTTCAGCGAACATAGGCGGGGCATACCCGTTGAGGCACTCAAATGGGGACATCTTCAGCGACGAATGTCACAAGGCATATTCCGCCCATACAAGACGGTCCGCCCAGGAGGCAGGGTTAGCGGAGGCCAGGCAGATGACGAGGAAGGACACCCAGAAACGGCTAGAAAACTGAGGGCCCCTGTCGGTGACCACGTTGACAGGGAAGCCATGAGCGCACACCACACGCTCTACAAACAGTTGGGTCATCTCACGGGCTGAAGGCAGCTTGGTTGCCTGGGAAAATTGGACCTAGGGGTTTTGTCCGAGAGGCCTTATTACTGAGACATACCGCGTAAGCGGCCACATAGTCCACTATGGCTCGATCCATACCAGGCCAACAGAAACTTCTGCAGATGAAATAAATAGTCCGCCAGTGCCATTTTCACAGCAAGAAGCTCCTTATCCCCGATGTCGTAGTTCGCTTGACAGGTGTTAAGTGGTGGGAAAAGTAGGCACAGGGATGAAGCTTGGATGGCATGCCTGACCTCTCAGACAACACCGCCCCGATCCCTTCGTCTGAGGTGTCGACCTTCACCACAAACAGGAGGTCAAGGTCAGGCATACAGAGAACAGGATCAGACACAAAACGAGCTTTAAGGGCGTTGAAGGCCATCTGCGCTTCAAAGTCAAAGTCAAAGTCAAATTTATTTATATAGTGCTTTTCACAACTCATGTTGTCACAAAGCAGCTTTACAATCGTATGGGTCCAGATCCCTAATGAGCAAGCCAAAGGCGACAGCGGCAAGGAAAAACTCCCTATGATGGTGGGGATTAGGAAGAAACCTTGGAAGGACCAAGACTCAAAAGGGAACCCATCATCCATTGGGCGGCCTGTTAGCACAAGTCTATGGTGCACAGGGTGGTTCTACAGTCATAGCTAAGGTTCTTGTTCCCTGGCCAAGTAATCAAAGTCAAAGTAACATTTATTTATATAGCGCTTTTCACAACTCATGTTGTCACAAAGCAGCTTTACAATCGTATGGGTCCAGATCCCTAAGTCACAGTCCCTTCAGTGCAGATGGTGGCCTCAGGTAGGAGCTAGCATCAGCACGTCCTCTTGCGGCAATGGCACATCCAACCCTGGCATCAGTACATCCACCGGCAAGCCAGACCATCTCCCAGGTGCTTGTAGGTGCTTGCATGTAATCGTCTTGGGTAGAAGCAATGCAAAAAGATAAACAATACAGACTGAGTGTGTGGAAATCAACTTAAACCACCATTGATTTAAACATACATAGCTCACGTGTCAGTGATTAGCATGTGGCTCCAGCAGGCTAATCTATAGCAGCATAACTAAAGAGAGGGGTTCAGAGGTGACCACACTCATGAGGGCTCACTGAGACATTGCTTTACAATCAAGTTATTGTCACAACTAGAGTGATGCCATGACACAGCTGGATGAAAGCATCAACATCTCAGATTACCAGAATGCCTGGGACCCCTGAGCCCCACACCTTACGAGGGGAATATTAACTGAAGGCTTGATTAAATAGGTGAGTCTTAAGTCTAGATTTAAAGATTGGAACTGTGTCAGAATCTCGGATTGGAGCTGGAAGGCTATTCCATCGACTATTTAGAGCATCCAATTAGAAGACTATTATAGTAGTCCAATCTTGACGAAATAAAAGCATGGACCAGCTTCTCTGCATCAGCTAATGAAAGTAAGTGTCTCAGCTTGGCGATATTACGTAAATGGAAAAAGGCAGGGGACCAGTTAAACATCCCACATGACCTTTGGGTCAATGCAATGAGAGGAGCAGCCACCGGACTGTAGTTTTTTATGAAGCACCTATACAAATGTGCAAACCCCAGGAATTGCAACCTGACGGACCCAATCTATAATAGTAGCAAAAACATAAACGATGCAGCGCTTTGGTGCATGGCGCTATAGTGAGCTATTTTGAAAACAAGCCCGCGGGCGACTCATGACGTGGGTGACCCCTGGTTTATTCAATATTGACGGCAGCCTAACTTTTTGATTGACAGCTAATTGAGCAATAGAACACGAGAGGGAGTGTGTTATCGTGAATATATGTTCATGCCGTTACTTGACAACGCGTCCGCGGAGTGATACAGAGAATGACTGCCATGGGGCAGTCATGGCCTGGTGGTTAGGGAACTGGTCTTGTGACCAAAGGGTCGTGGGTTTGATCCCCAGACCAGAGGCCATGACTGAGGTGCCTCTGGGCTAGGCCCTTAACCCTCAATTGCTCACTTGTATAAAAATGAGATAAAAATGTAAGTCACTCTGGATAAGGGCGTCTGCCAAATGCCGTAAATGTAATGAGAATACCGCTGTTATCACACATATCTGCAGGGTTAGAACACTTCTCAACCAGTCGGATTGTGAACTAACTGTTGTATAATTGGCGAATAATCATTTAGTGTTAGAAGGGGAGGAACAACTGTGAATTTTGATTGGACATAAATTTAAGTAGATTTCTCGATGGGACATTCATTGGCCCTTTGGCGAGCTACTGGGAAAGGGGTGGCGAGCTACTGGTAGCTCGCGAGCGACGTGTTGGAGACCCCTGATCTAACCGAACAGTGAGAGCTATGCAGGAGTTTAAGCTGTCAGGAGGATCACGGATAGCCAACTCATCTTTTAACTCCTCATTTAATCTCCTCATTTTAACTCCTCATTTAAACGCCCCCTCTCGTAGCTGTCACTCTGGGTTCCCTCATGTCCGTGTTCCCTGCCTGTTTGTCCCGCCCTGCTCGTTGGTTTTGATGATTCCTCGTTTGTTACCATGCCCCTGTGCCATTGTCATCACCTGTCCCTAGTTTAGTTCTGTGTATAAAAGCCCCTGAGTCTCCCTTGTCCCTTGTCGAGTATTTTTGATTCTTTGTTTGATTGTGTCTATGTCGATCGCTGTACCTGACCGTTGATTGTTCCTGCCTTTTGATCCAGTGTCTGTCTCGTGTCCCCTGTCTTGGTAATGCCTGTTTTTGCATGTTATTCGTACTGCCCTCCCGTTATCGACCCGGACTGGCTATCTGACGACGAGTATGGAATGTCCTGCAATAAATCTCGCTCCTCTCAGCGTTTGTGTCCGTCTCCTCACTCCGTGGCACAAGCCACGTTACAGAATACTCGACCATACAAGGACACAGCGAGAGAGCGAGACTCTGGTAAGTTCAATCGCTGTAATGAGATGTTGGCTGGTTTAATTCGGTTCGACTCTCCGGTATTACAGCGTGAATGAACCAGAGACAGGAATTCCCCTTGCGCTGTGGGTACAGGGGAGTCTCGTCGCTGTAAAAACAAGGCGAAATCACTTTCGGTTTCTAGCTTTAGCGACGAGCTCCCTGATAAGCGCTACGTGTCTGCCCGACTCGACACACGTTACAGGGAGGAGCAACCTGTAGCGCGAGATTCGGGTAGACGGAATGAATGTGCAGACGAGCGTTGGCTTGGCTCTCGGTTGGCCTTCAAAAGCCATTGTGAGCTTCCAATACCTCCGACGAGGCGGAGTCACAATGAAAGCCACCGAGAAGCAGTTGTGTCTGTATGTTCTTCCAGGCGCAGACCAGACCGGGGAAGGAGGAAGACCACGTCCCCGGTTCAGAGCCCCGCTGCAACAAAGCATGAGGTCGTCGCCTACCCTGAGGAGCTCGTCGGCTTGGCGGTCCTGCCCCCCGATGACGTCAGTGCGGCGGTCCCGCCCCCGGATGACGTCAGCGTGGCGGTTCCGCCCCCTGAGGACGTCAGCCCGGTGGTTCCGCCCCCCGAGGACGTCAGCCCGGTGGTTCCGCCCCCCGAGGACGTCAGCCCGGTGGTTCCGCCCCCCGAGGACGTCTCGTCCACGCCTGTGCCTGTCCCCGTGACCCAGGAGGGGTCGTCCACGCCTGTGCCTGTCCCCGCGACCCAGGAGGGGTCGTCCACGCCGGCTCCTGTCCCCGCTGCCTGTCTGCCGGCTCCTGTCCCCGCTGCCCGCCAGCGGGCCCCGCCTGTTCCCGCTGCCCGCCAGCGGGCCCCGCCTGTTCCCGCTGCCCGCCAGCGGACCCCGCCTGTTCCCTCTGAGACTGTGCTGCCCTCTGTTGGGCATGGACTTCGTGTGCCCCCTGCTCCACCCTGTGCCCCTTATGTTCCATTGCCTGTGTTCCCCCTGCTCCCTGGTCCTATCCCTGGTTTTGTTTTGGTCCCTGTCCCCATGGTTGTGTCTGTCCGGGTCTGTGTTCCTGTTCCCGTGTCTGTTTCCTGTGGTGTCATCTCTGTCCCCGTCCCCGTGTCTGTTCCTCAAGTAATCACCCACTTTGTTCCTGTCCCAGTCTCAGTTGTCCAAGCCGTGTTTGCCTCCATGTGTGCCTCTGCCCTGTCCCCTGGCCCCACTCCCGTGTCTGTCCCCGGTCCTGTCCTGTCTGGCCCTGCTCCTGTGCCTCACCCTAGCCCTGTCCAGCCTCCCTGTGTCCCGTGTCGTGCCACGTCCCTGTCCAGCTCTTGGCCAGTCTCCATGTCCCCTGTCTTTGTCCCTGCCATGCCCCAGGTCCCATGTCCTGTTCTGCCCGGTCCTGTCCCTCTGGTCTGTCCTGTGTCTGCTGTTCCTGTCCCTCACCGTGTGCCGTAGTTCCCTGTCCTGTCCTAGTCGGTGTCCCTGTCCTGTCTGCCCTTGCGTGCCCCGGAGTGGCACGCTTTGAGGGGGGGGGTTCTGTCACGTAGGGCAACGCCCCCTCTCGTAGCTGTCACTCTGGGTTCCCTCATGTCCGTGTTCCCTGCCTGTTTGTCCCGCCCTGCTCGTTGGTTTTGATGATTCCTCGTTTGTTACCACGCCCGTGTCATTGTCATCACCTGTCCCTAGTTTAGTTCTGTGTATAAAAGCCCCTGTGTCTCCCTTGTCCCTTGTCGAGTATTTTTGATTCTTTGTTTGATTGTGTCTGTGTTGATCACTATACCTGACCGTTGATTGTTCCTGCCTTTTTGATCCTGTGTCTGTACTCGTGTCCCCTGTCTTGGTAATGCCTGTTTTTGCGTGTTATTCGGACTGCCCTCCTATTATCGACCCGGACTGGTTATCTGACGACGAGTATGGAATGTCCTGCAATAAATCTCGCTCCTCTCAGCGTTTGTGTCCGTCTCCTCGCTCCGTGGCGCAAGCCACGTTACAGGTGGCCAACAAGGCTGTAGCACCCCACCCACTCTCAGCGCCCAGTGTCCTGAACTCTAAGGAGTAATCAGATACAGATCTTTTGACTTGGTGTATGTGTAACAACTGGGCGCCCACAACGCCCCCAGAGGCTGGGTGAAAAAATGCATCACGCATGGCCTGGGAAAACCATTCGTAGGACGCACAGAGTTCTGGTTGATTTTCCCAGATGGGTGTTGCCTTGGATGAGAGGGGCGCAAGTACATAAACCACTATAGCTCTTTCGGTCGGGAAGCGCGAGGGTAGCTGCTCAAAAATGAGAGAGCACTGAAGCAAAAAACCTCTACATTCTTCCAGATCCCCAGAGTAATGCCTAGGTGCTGGTAGGGCAGGCTCTAACCGAGCCAAGGCAGCAGAGGACTCAGGAGTGGGAGAACGGCTTGGGCTGATGGGTGGTTGTGCTACTTGGGTGGCAGCCTGCACAGTAGCAGTTTTTTTTTTTGCAATTGAACTAGTCTTTGATGGAGTGTCTGCTCGTGTCCACCTAACACATTCCCTTGCTGTGATACAGCAGTTCTCAAATTCTTTATCTTCCGTGACATAGCTGGGTTCATTGTAGGGCTGAGTTGTTCTGTTACGAAAACCGAATCCAACGCGTGGAATATTTACAATGGCGAACCCAAACGCCAATCATAAAAGAAATAGGGAACTGAAATTCTGAGTTCACTGATTCCGTGTTTGAGAGCGCGCAAATAAGCAAATGCTGGTTTGCGAGCGAGCACTGGCTCTTGAGTCTCCTCCTGTGGCGACAGGAGGAGCGACTCCGGGGTCAGCCCTGACAATATGTATGTGTGTGTGTGTGTGTGTGTGTGTGTGTGTGTGTGTGTGTGTGTACGAATATGTATGTTTGTGTGTGATTCCTTCGCATCAGTGGTGGCAGGTTGCAGAATTCAGACCACAGGCCCTGTTTCTTTGAACATAATTACTGTGCATTTCATTTTTATCTTACTCATAATGGACTCTAAAAAGACAAACAAGGATTATGATTTGGTTTTTGACAAAGACAAAAAAAGTAAATAAACATTTGCATGTGCCTACTTTTGTACACTATTTGTTCCGCTTTTTCTTCCCTTTTTTTCTAGGTCTTTTTTTCTAAGCGTTCCTTACCAAGATAGTGCGTACCACCCAGAAGCTGCTCTGTTGTTGATTTAGACTTTAGAACCTTAAGTCAAGATATTTGAAGCAGACATGAACATTTTTGATGTATTGAACGAAGCTTATGGTTTAGGTCTCAATTTTAGAAAATGGAATCATAGCCTCTGGATATTATGTTTATGCACATTACATGGACAATAACATTTCTATAACCAACACTATAGACCTGTAGTCGAATTTAGTTCTTTACCAATACCAATTTACAAAACAATAAAAGTGTTTTGTAAATGTAAAATTGTTTTATTTCAAAGCTAAAATAAAAAAGGAACAAATGAGTTAATCATGACGAATGAATTACAATTTAATAAAACATTTGCTAATCTAAATATCAGATCTTCAAGCCAGCTACAGGAGGTCTGGGTAGTGCTGTGAGTTACAGTCTGCATGTGGTCTTGCATACTTTCAGCAGATTGCAATGAGTGCCCTGCTCTTACAGAACTGCTCTTCTGGCCCTACAGATAAACAAAGAAAGGGACGTCGAGGGGAGCGTAGGAGAGCGCAGAGGCAACGGATGCTTTTTGGCAACACGACAGTTATTGAACCTCCGGAGGGGACCTGATCGATCAGAGAACCGAGATTCAGAAGTCAATGGCGCACCAGAACAGTTGTACAGACAAGCCACAGACGAGCAAAGCAAAGCGTTCATGCTGTTTATATATTTTTGTATTAATATATCGAAAATGTTTCTATATTTTTGTTTGAAAATATGAAAGATGCTCTGAGCACTGTGTAACCTTGTAACATTCCTACTATTGTTATGCAGTATTCATTTATATTACTATTAATGAATGGTTTTCTGGCTAAACTTTGATATTGTGATTTGTTTACAATATTGTGGCACATCATATCCTGTATTTTTGTTCTTTGCATGACAAATTGGGCAAAGGTCTACCCAATACTACCCAATACCCAGTACTTGCTGCTTAATAGAAAACACTCATTTAAATGCCAAATGGGTTCATGGATACAGGTTCCATGCAGTGACGCTGCAGGTTTTCGTTTGATAGATAACAGACGAACATCTTCAGTCTTCGGTCTTTGAGTTGTGCTGCCAGTGTTGCTCTATTGGACTCATTCTGGTTCTTTCCTTTTCTGGTCTCCATTTTCTTACCACATCTGCTCATTCAATTTTTGTTCTCAGTAGTGCATTACAGCCAAAAGATGAACAACAATGTAAAATTGTGTTCTGTGAACTTTATTATTTAAACTTTTCAGTTTTGGGATTCTTAAGGCTTGAGGGCCACAGTGCTCGGGTAACTAAGAATGTCACGAACTGAGTCAGGTATGGGCCAGGAATAAAATATGTTAAACTTCTATGATCTTCTATGACTGGAACTGGGAAACTGTAGGTGGATCAAGCCAACAACAACTGTTCAGCTTAGTAGTGTCTTGTTTATTTTTCTATCAGTAATATAATAAAAACATTTGCCAGTCATTTATCCAGCATTTGAATTTTGGTGCACTTTTGACAGAATGGAGAAGTTATTCTGTTATTATTAGCTGAAACATAATTTTAACTTAAAACTTCTTAAAAGTAGTAAAATGTAGTTACAGGTATTAACACCTTTTTTAATTTTGAAAGATGTAGTCAGTGGTTTCCAAATGTAATTCATTCACAGCTATATTACTCCTCTGTCTAATGCAATATTGCTACTGGGAGTCCTTGTTCTATACCGATATATTGAATATAGTTGAAAAAACATTTGTGATTCCATTTGAAATATCTATATGATCCAAAAATGTGATGCTATGCCTTTACTGAACAAATGGTTAAAACTCTCAAGTTCATAGAAATGCAAAAGGTATGCAAACCTGTAGTATTGTGTCTTTTTATCCTAGAGGGCACTGTGAGTTCGGTTGTGCATGTGTCGAGGTTGTCTGTGGTTCTTTGACAGAGAGGAACTCTGTGACAAACTAGAGTGTACTGAGTTAGCACTTCAATAAATACCCCCCATTTGGACCACCACTGTGAGGGTCAGTTTATGTAGTCAAGTCACTACAGAACCTTTGTTGGTATTTCAACTGAAAGCCCTTTAATGGGTCATTCTACACAGTGATCATGGTGTTTCAGATCATGCAGCAACACTGTATGTGGACTACGGTTTGGTCACATGACATATATTGTTATTCAAATTAGATGTATTTATTATAAATGAAGGTCATTTTTCAGAAATCCAGATAGTTTTGCCAAGCTTTATGTGTATGTAGAGAAAAAGATGTATAGTGCATAAGATTTATAGAGAAATGGGATATTTTGGATGTTATCAGCTGTGCAAGAAAAGTAACAACAAGAAAAGTATAACACTGAAAATTTTTATTACCTCTACATCTCTCTGTCTTTATATATATATATATATATATATATATATATATATATATATATATATATATATATACATATATATATATATATATACACACACCATGTTTTCTGACATCGTTTGAAGACACAGCATTATGAGATACTGTTGCCAAGAAGAGGTGTATTTGGTCTGCAGCAATGTTTAGGTAGGTGGAACGTGTCAAATTAACATCCACATGAATGCCAGGTTTTCCAGCAGAACATTGCCCAGAGCTCCACGCTGCTTCTGCCAGCTTGTCCTTTTCCCATAGTGCATCCTGGTGCCATCTCTTCTCCAGGGACGTGGCACAATCGCACCCCAGGCTGTCCACATGACATAGAATAAAATGGGAGTAGTAGGCCATGTGCTCCGTGGTACATTCCTAGTGTCCATGTGCCCACTGTAAGCACTTTTGGTGGTGAACAGTGTCAGCATGAACACTCTGTTGTTCTGTTGCAGTGCACCATGTTTCCTGATGCCTTTTTATGATTGCTAACAGTATTTGTGCTACAGTAGCACTTCTGTGGGATCAGATCAGATAGGAGAGCATTGCTCCCATCATCAGTGAGCCGTAGGTCCATGACCCTGCTGTCCTTGCTTGTACTGCTATCGGTAAGTACTCACCATCACATACCAGGGACACCACACAAGACCTGCTCTTTTGGAGACGCTCTCGGCCGTCGTTCAGATCCCTGTACTTACCCATGTTTCCTGATTCCAACAAATCAAGAACTGTCTGAACATTTGCATAATGTACCCCCCCCCCCCCCCGCCACTGATGTATGCCAATGAGATTATCATAATGTACCCCCCCCACCACCACTGACATATGCCAATGAGATTATCAATGTCATTCACTTGTTTTGTCAGTTGTTTTAATGTTGTAGCTGATCAGCTATTGATATCTATTTTTTGTAAACATTGTCAAGATATTTTATATAAAATTAGTTCTTCCAAGCTTATATGGCAATAACAATAAACATTACATTTTGTTTTGCTATACATTGAAACTGTATAGTTTAATACTCTCTAGTTTATATAGTTATAGATGTTGTTTGCTACTGAAGTGATTACATGACCCATTAAAAATACATCTTTAAATGGTCTGATCTGCTGTGTTGTAATAACCAAATGTCTACTGGCACAACTGCATAAAAACATACCTGCATCATTTTTTCATAACCCATCTCACTTTTGACTATATTCAATTGGGATTCGATTGGAATATATATAATTGTAATGGGATTAATCTCAGAATTAGGAATTGTTCCATATAACACCACCAGGTGGCAGTAGATGCTGCCTCATAATCTAGGGACGCTTATACGCTGTTTGGGTGTGCACCACCCTTTTGGCCCTGGGCACAGCAGTTTGTCAAATGTTAGCATACGTTACTAAACATATACAATGTTACTGTTTGCCAGTATTCAGGCATTTAACTGAAGGAAATATGTCAGACATTGCCTGATTTACATTTTACATTTTATATGGGTCAAATGTTGCCTGCTTACACTTTTTCATTCCTCAAATGCTGATATTGGTTTACTTTGAGCCAGGTACTACAATCAACAACAAAGAAATTACATGACACACTCTGATATTATTTTTTTACATCTCTATAATAAATAAACTTATTTCTGAGAGCGTACTGCATGTACCTCTCATGGTACATTAGCAGATTTGTTTACACAATATACAGAAACAATGTAAAATCTGTCTATGGAAAATCATATGTGTTTCTGACATATAGCAGGCCAAGTACAGGTTGAATAAAGAGTTTGGTGCTCAAGGGATATCACTGCTTCTCTGTTTGAGCCTATCCTTATCATTTAAGATATATTTGGTGGTAGCCTATGTTAAATTATGATTTGTTTTCAAAAGCATTCGGTACATACATTTTAAAGAATGCACAGATGGTAGTGTTCAGTGATTATTCTGGGATATATGTGGTCTAGGTAACGTTTATGGACCTGGAAGAATCTTTTTATCAGTTACGTGTTATGTATCACTAAATAAATTTTATTAAAAATTCTGGAGTCTTGCGTTTTAGCATTCATCTGTAAACAATAATTGGAATTGTATGTCAAGAAAGGTGAAGCAATGAAAGTTAAATGGGTGATTTACACATACTCGCTCAAATCATGCAGTAACTATCACCTTCATCCTCTGCGGTAAACAAGCTCAATATGTCCAGTAAATATTGTACAGCAAGGATACATCATTAATATAAACAGATTAATAATCCAAACAGATTTGTGACAAATGGAGTTGAAAAGATGTAGTCACTCAGTTATGCTGTCAGAAAGACATTAAAGAAATGTGAACCTTTTAAAGGAGTTTTTCCAAATTGTGACATGACACCAGATATTTATAATGATAGTTGTTTCTTCATGAGTTTAGTATAATAATTTCATTTTTATAGTTTAAATTTTTATGCAATAGTATGCTCAAATTGGAGTTGTCCTACATTGTTAACAATGGTGAATTCTTACATTAGCATTGGCTAATGGCTATATATTTAAAATTTTCAAAAGAGCAGTCCTTAAATCTTTATGAATTGTGTAAATGTAGTAGGCTATACTTCCAAACCTCTTACTTCACTACATACATTAGGCAAATTCCTTCCAATAAATGTATGGCATAATTAGAAGTGCCTTTTCTTGCACCAAACGGATGTTTGATGTGTTAAATCAGGATTGCTTATGAGTTGCACCTTGACTGAAATATGTAATTTGATGCTTATTACTAGGACAGTCTTCTTGCATCTAGGAGACACTGTTAAGCTGAGAAACATGCATGGTATAGAGGTTCTATCAATCTATGAAGTAAAACCAAATTTTGATCTGCATAACTGGACTACTGCAATGTTTTCTGGATGTTCTAGTAGGTGTCTAAACAGTACCAAGAAGTACAGTCCTTACAAAACCAGGTTTTACTATATGAGCCATATTTCACTAGCCAGTAAATTCCACACTGACTACAAAATACGGCTTCTTTGCTATAAAACTCTAAAAGGTCTTCAGCGATCTCATTACCTACTTAAGTGCTCTCACCCAAATAGGTAACCTGAATGACCTCATTGCATATTATGATCTGCAATGACTACTTCAATCACCAGGTGGAAGCTAATTAGTTGTTTGAATTATGAAGACTACAGCAGGTGGCAGGTTTTCCCCTAAAAACCCTCCAGCTATGCAATAACCTCTCTGTCAGTGTCCAGAACTAAAGCCCAGATTGAAAATGGCATGCTTAGTGAGGGCTTCGGTTAACCGCTTCCTTTGTTTCCCTCTTTTAAAGTCCAGATTTAGGGTTCATGCACATAGAGAGTTATGGTAAACGGAAGTGTTGATGCTGCCTCCATCATGTTTGATGCTTGTTACTGAGGTCTGGTGCTGCATTGATGACTTCTAGGACCCTGTGCTACCTTTAGGCTCTGCCTTTCAGTTAAGCTTTGTGTGGAATTGTATTTTATTTGCATTACCGTATCAAACAACTGCTTAGCATTTAAGAATCTCTTAGAGACAAACAAAGCTTTAACAGATATATTATGGTGAGCGCAAAGAAGCAATGAGAGAAAACTTGCAGCATAGGATGTAAGAGAGACAACAGGATGTCAAGCACAGATGTGAAAGGAGCACAGGTGTGAAAACAGTAAAAACGGTGAAAAGGTCATGAGGAAACATAGTGCGCTCACTCGGTGTAGAATGACAGGCAGGTGGGTTTTTAGAGAGACAGGCAGACAAGTTTTCAGACTCATACTCAGGTCAACTATACAGAAGAGGTGAAAGAAGTCTTTTGGAGAGACCCACAAGCAAAGTGACACGAGTACCACAGAGTAGAGTAGTTTAAGCTTTTGCTGTGTACTCTCCAGAGATCTCTGTATTTTAACCTGCTTTAATTAAAGGTCAAAAGGTATAAGACTGGTACTGGTAATTATTTTCTTTTGCATCAACGACCACGCTGTGCAGGAGATGACTAGAGCACAACCGCTTCCATAACCACACCTGCCAGAGGCCATGATTGCACTATGGTCATTATATACACACTGTGTTAATTACTGTACAGTAAACATACCCATTACCCACAAGCTGTTATGCCTCACTATTGTACGAGTTCTCTTGCTGCTTGATGTGTTGTACAACATCTTGAAGTGTTGTTGCTACTGAGGTCCCTCCAACCTTTCTGACCCACCCTGATATAATTCTAGAGGATCATTCTGATGTGCTGTGGCTCCACCCACTATCTGCATCTGCCCAACATGCCAACAGTTTGAGACCGACTCTGTTACCTTGGAGCAATTTGCATGTAAAGCAGAAACTAATATCAAGCACAGAGCATAAAATGCAACAAATAGGAAAACACTCCTTTTAAGTCTGGCTGCTTTCAGAGTGTATTTTCCATACCATCTTGTGACATGTGACATGACGTGAATATGGCTGCATTTTCAACCATGTCATATCCTCAGATATGCTTGACATGTTTTTTATAGGTTAACTGTGAACATGTGGTAATGTTGATGTACAGTATTAGACACTTAAAAAAATTACCTCAGATAGAATGTTTGATGTTTACACTGATGATTATACTGATGTTTACAATTGTAATTGTATTGTCTATAAAAAAGTATAAGATAATAAAATGTTAAATACCTATTTTGAATTGTAAAAATTCACAATAGATAACTAACAAACCAGCAGCATTTATATAAAAAGCTAGCAGGAACCCAGGTTGCCAGTTACAAACCAAAAGCCCGTTCATCAAGATAATGAAGCCTGCTAAATGTAAATGTAGCTGGTTACAATTGGTGAGCAATCATTCTAAAAAAAAAAAAAACTCTGCAGAACTAGCGACTGTAGAAAACGACCAGCATGTGAGCTGCTGCACAGTAAGGATGGAAATGGTTCCTCCAGACTAACGCCAGGCATGAAGGGCGTGCCCAGGTGGTCATGGTGCCCAGGTGGTCATGGACCTTCACAGAGTGGATTTGACAAATATCAGTAAATTCTCTTGGCTGATTCACAAGTTGGAAATTGCATGTGCACCCAGAATTCAGCTGTTAATGCTCTACACCAATGCAACAGAGCACAGACTTGTCCTGTGCCATAACAGGAAGTGACAACCCGAGGTGATTGGGTATGGCTCAGGAACCCTCAGTCCTGCTGAACCCAACTGCAAGCTTCATTCTGGAAAACTTCCGTTCCTAACTATGAAGTGGATAATCTGTGATCAATGTTGGGATTTGTCTTTGCCTCACATTTTGTGGTAAGCATATCATCACAATCCCTTAACATACAGTACATCTTGAGAATTACCAAGGTAAAAGTTGTGGGCCACAGATGGATTGGCATATTGTCAGATTTTAGATTTAACATCAAGTTTAGACCAGGCAAGGTGTCTTCTCGCTGTGCACATGTCACTAATTGTACAGAAGAAATTACTAGAGAATTTGTCCAAACAAATGGGAGGGGGTTATGCTGCAGAGACAAAATGATTGCAAAATGATTTAGCAGAACAAACTGTTATAGTTCATAGTTCAGACCCAGTGGCTGGTCCAGTTATCAAGCCTGGCCAAACCCCCCACCTGACAATCACATCATTATTTTCCCATGTGCTTTTTGTCTTTGTTCCACACCCCATCATTTAATTCTCCTCCCATCATTGATTCCAACTGTGGCTTATTATTAGTCCTTGTTAACCCGTGTGTAAATATATATACCCTGAGTCTTTAGCTCATGGTCACTGGTCCTTGTCTTAGACCCCTGTTGTATGTTGTCTCATTTGGTGTATCATAGCCTTATCTGTTTATCCAATCCCTGTTTTGTGTCTTAGCATTCGTGATTGTGTAGCCTGTTGTGTTCTCATTATGTCTATTCATCTTGGTTTTGTTTCTCTCTCTGATCTCATTCTAAGACCTCGGATCATCTTAACAACTCTGATTATGGATTTACCCTTAATAAATCTTCTCAGCACTCTTGTCCGCCTTGCAATTGCTCCACGTTACACCAGTAGTAAAGAGAAATGTGAGGTACTATACAGCAGCATGAAGCAAAATGGCAAGGGCGCTACCTGTTTATAGAGTATGCCAGCTTTACATGGCACATTATAAGGTTTGTACAGGCCTACAACAAATGACAGGTCTGCAAGAACTGAGAGAATATTCAATAATTTTATTTCCTGTGAGGTTGCACCACAATCAGGGTTGTGAGCTTTGTTTTTGGAAATCGCAGAATGTGGGAGCTGGGGCACTCAGAAATATCAGTATTATAGATATAGATGAACAGACATGGAGTCCAAGGAATTATGCTGAGAAATTGACAGAGAAATACTGCAACCAATTATGTAAAACAAGTCAGTACCTAAGGGAAAAAGTACTACGATCAATAGGTGAGGTTCTGTACCAACCAGGTGGATGTGGTTTAATACAGAACCTGAGTGAGATAGGAGGTTCCAGAATATTGTGGTCTTATTGGGAAAAAACATTTCATGTAGTAAGAGGCCCATGTACAAGGTAGTATGTGGGAATGATTAAATAAATTCATGCATCCTACCCAGGAATACATTGCACATAATAATTTACTTGTAACGAACCAACCAGGCAGACAAGGATCCAATAGCGGAATATTGTTGTTTTTATTTGTGAAGTGAATACAGAGTACTCGAATAGATGAATAACTCCGTTGAGCGTGTGATGTGTATGGGTGCTGTAGGCGAGGTCAGGACGATCCAGGGTCACGCCGGTTAGACAGAGGGCTGAAGGTACAAGAGGACTAGGCTAGGAACGAGGTCTGGAACGAGAGCAGAGGTCAGTACACAGGAGATCAATCACGGAGAGATAACGCTTGGTAAGTGGCATGGCAACAATACTTCGCAACCCGGAAGTGAGAGGGGGAAGCTTAAGTAATCGTGGAATGGGTGAGGTAACGAGCAGCAGGTGTACGGTATTCAGGGAGGTCACGTGCTGTTCCTGACATTACTTGCCTACAAACTGAACTGTTGACTCAGAAACATTAGCCCCAAAAGAGAAAAGGAACAGATAGAGAAAATTGCCAAATAGCTGACACCACTGGAGGTTTCAATGATAAAGGTTTCTATTTACAAAAACTATTTTTGTAAATAGTTGCACAACTCATAGTCACTATCTCACTATGTTTTTGGAATACTGGAAACACTATTTGTTCTAGTAAGTCTTAGTGGCGCACTTAGCAGTTTAGCCTTTTCTGCATGAATCCTCTGTGTTGTATTCTGTGTCATATTTGTGCAGTCCTATCTTACATGTGAGCTCTAGAGTTTATAATGAGACTGAATATTTCTCTAAAGATGGCGGTGCGGGTAACCTCTGCAGCGCAGCGCTCCTCAAACTTCGGCAGCTATGTTACTTTTTTACTTCTTTTATTCTTTCTTTACTTTTCTACTGGGCTGCAGTATAGCAGAACACAACTGATAGCTGCTACACACTTCAAAATACACAACCCAGATGACAATTATAGGAACTTTATCCCTCCAGAGAGACGAAGCTATCCGACGAGTACTAGCATCACTATTCCACCGCTGAAACGATGCAGACGGTGGCACGATTTTTTAATTCCATTTCACTGTTGTTATACTGTTCTTGACACTGTTTCTTCAGTGACAATAAAGACTATTCTATTCTATTCTATTCTATTTAAGTGTTACACATAGAATATTACTCTTTTCGATCTGAAAATAATATCTATGATGTATCAGTCAAGGTTATATGTTTTTAAATTGCACAGTAGTTTGTGGTGAATTAGATTTCTAAATAGAATACAGAATCTTTTTTTTTGTGTATGGCTTTTATATAAGCCATACACTTAGCTATCACCATGGTATGACGAACACACTCGTCTTCTAAAACAGGCAGCTCGAGCAGCGGAGCGAAAATGGAAATCCACCTCACTAGAAGTGTTTAGAATCACATGGAAAGACGCCATAGTCAAATATAAACATGCCCTAATAAAAGCTAGAGCCGCATACTATTCGACACTAATAGAAAACAACAAGAATAACCCTAGATTTCTCTTCGCGACGGTATCTAAACTAACAAGAAATATCAACGACACTAGTTCTAACACAGCACTTACACACACTAGCGATGAATTTTTAAACTTTTTCAATAATAAAATAGATAATATCTGACTACAGAGTCATAATACATTGCAGCCTAACCTCCAATCCAACCCCAGTAGTTCAGCTATTAGTAACTATGCATCCAAAAATATTACTGAGCTAAATATCTTCAATCCTATATCGCAAAAAGAGCTCACAACATTGATTAATTCGTCTAAGCCTACATCATGTATATTTGACCCAGTTCCAACCCGTCTATTTAAAGACCTACTCCCAGCCACTGCAGGGCCCTTACTTAATATGATTAACTCCTCCCTTAACCTAGGTTACATGCCCAAACAATTAAAATGCGCCGTAATTAGACCCTTGATTAAAAAACAGAATCTCGATCCGCAGATTTTAGCCAACTATAGACCCATTTCTAATCTCCCATTTATCTCTAAAATTTTAGAAAAAGCAGTTTCCAATCAGTTAAACCACTATCTCCAATCAAATAGTATCCATGAAAAGTTCCAATCAGGATTTAGACCAAACCACAGCACTGAAACAGCTTTACTCAGGGTAGTGAATGATCTACTAATATCGGCCGATAATGGGCTCGTCTCGTTCCTTATACTGTTGGATCTTAGTGCAGCTTTTGATACTGTAGACCACAACATTTTGCTGGATAGACTAGAAAACACAGTAGGTATTAAAGGAGTCGCACTCTCCTGGTTTAGATCATATTTAACTGACCGCTTCCAATGTGTAAGTGTTAATAATAAAACCTCTAAATCTGTGCAGGTTAAATATGGTGTCCCACAAGGGACAGTCCTAGGACCACTTCTATTCACACTGTACATGTTACCCTTAGGCGAAATTATGCATAAGCATGACATCAGTTTCCATTCCTACGCAGACGACACTCAGCTATATTTATCGGCAAAACCCGATGATTTAGGCGCAAACAGTAAGATTGAGAAATGTGTAGAAGAGATAAAACATTGGATGGCATGTAACTTTCTAGCACTAAATGCCGATAAAACAGAATTGATAATAGTTGGGTCTAGGGCTGCGAGAGACAAGATACATAATGCAGCATTGAATCTACATTCTTTTACTATAACCCCCAGCGCAGAGGTAAAGAACTTGGGCGTCACAATAGACCCAGATCTCTCGTTCGATACACATATTAATAATATAACTAGGGTAGCGTTCTTTCACTTGCGCAACATTGCCAAAATTAGAAACATATTAAATATTAGTGATGCAGAAAAACTAATCCATGCATTCATATCCTCTCGTTTAGATTATTGCAACAGTCTCCTAGCTGGATGTTCTGGTAAATCGATAAACAAAGCTGGTTCAGAACGCAGCAGCACGAGTTTTAACAAAAACTAAAAAGTTTGATCACATTAGTCCCGTACTATCGTCATTACACTGGCTGCCAATTAGATTCCGTATTGACTATAAAATACTTTTATTAACATATAAAACGCTGCATGGCTTAGCTCCAGACTATCTTAGTGAACTTATTGAACAATATAACCCAGCGCGTTCACTTCGCTCGCAGGACGCAGGGTTATTAACTGTTCCTAGGATCAAAAAGATCACAGCAGGTGGAAGAGCCTTTTCTTTTAAAGCTCCACAATTGTGGAATAATCTTCCTGCCTCTATTCGGGACTCAGACACAGTCTCAATGTTTAAAACTCGATTAAAGACTCATCTGTTTAGTTTGGCCTTTGATTAATCTGTTACATATTTACTACATCTCGTATCTTTTCTCCGAGGTTCACCTGGAGAGTAACATTGCAGTCGGAGCCTACAATACCAGCATCGCTGCTCCGACACGGAATGAAAGCCTGGCGTTCATCAACAGACATTTACAGTGACAATATCATAACCCAGAACTTTCATTTTTACCTTTACTTAGTCTGATTGTGTGATTTGTGTGTGACTTGTGTATTTGTCTGTATTTTGTGTAATCTGTGTGTTAACGGGCCGCCCAATGGAGGATGGGTTCCCTTTTGAGTCTTGGTTCTCCCGAGGTTTCTTCCTATTCCCCACTATCTTAGGGAGTTTTTCCTCGCCACTGTCGCCCTTGGCTTGCTCATTAGGGCTCTGGACCCGTAGTATTGTTAACCTTTTAAATCCTGTAAGGCGCTTTGTGACAACATGTGTTGTGAAAAGCGCTATACAAATAAACTTTGATTGATTGATTGATTGATATAATAATGATAAACCAGCAAGTTATTCTCTCAAATTTGGCTTTGTCTCAAATCTTCCACCCTGCATTGACTCAAACTTTTCATGGTGCTCAAATTTGGAGAGTGATTGCATGTTTCTCTGAAGGACCAAGTTTCATATAATGTTTTTCATGCATAATGAAGTACTATCCTATATGCTTAGCTCTCAGCATTCAAATTCAATCTTATCTAGCTCATGTGTTTACGCAGGGCCAGCAACTCTCACTGATGTAACTTCACACTGTATGTATAAAGTGCATGTAAATTAATTTTAGTGTAGGGGGAAAGAGTGATGACGAGGGGATTTGGGGAGCACATAAAAAAAGAGGTCAATGCAGTTTGATATTGCATAGGATGAAAAATTATTGCCCTCCTCTGTATTTCTTTTTGGGTCACATTCTGAAAAATGTATCTCCATTGTCCAAATACAGTATTAAGTGTGAAACAACCTCACTGGGGTGATTGCAACTACACCCTGAAACATATATCAATCATATGCTGCCATTTAGAATGATGTTAAGATGTGTGTGTGTGTGTGTGTGTGTGTGTGTGTGTGTGTGTGTGTGTGTGTGTGAGAGAGAGAGAGAGAGAGAGAGAGAGAGAGAGAGAGAGGAGAATGGGGTCGGGGCTGCAATTTATGCATAAATAGTCCTGTAGTCCATAAATTACAGCTCCCTTGGCAATGGTGTCGTTAGCTGCAGGAAGTTTCCTACTCGTAGGAGGATTAATGGATGACGCTTGAACACTACGCAGACCCCTAGAACCTCCACAGTTTGGGCCCAGTGTGACACGCTCTCAGCAGTGCCTCCGACAGGGTCTGTGCTCTATGAACTGCTGAGCCAGGATGAAATTCTACCAAAAGCTTTACTGATCTCAATTACGCTAGTGTTTACTCAAGTGCATTATCAAAACAAAGGAAAAAGCATAGGCAGAAAGGTTCTTGTGAGCACAGCTCAATCTACCTGTCAATGATGCTTAGCCACTTTACTGATCTCTGAAATTAAATAAAAATTATAATTAAAAAAAAATCTGGTCTGGGCTTTGGTCCAATTGTTTCCTTCATTACCCAATTACATCTCTGAAAAAACACCAAAACAGCAGAATTCAAAATAAATCTCCTATCCTGCATTATTCCACATCTTATCCTGCACTATTCCACATCTTATCCTGGATGATCCCTTTCACTATTTTATTGGTAATCACATTGAATCCTTCAAGAAATGATAAGCATGGAAATGTTCTAATACTATTGACTTTGCGTTTTACTTTATAAACAAAACTACAGACCAGAGAAGAAATCGTAGGGGAAGGAATAAATGCGAAACTTGTCACTGGCCCTCTGTCTTGAGTCACAGGTTTTTGTATAAATCAGGTTGCACTCAAATTTGCATTCCCACATAGTTGTGCTGTTTTGAAAAGGTTTAAGTCCTGTTCTACATCATGAAAGCCTGGAACACCATTTTCTGAGAGATGGTCAGTCACAAACTACTAAATGACCATCATACAGAAAGATGTACAAAATAGTGAATTCTGTATATACATACAGAAAGATGCACAAACGTATTGTGGTCCGAACATCACAATATGCAAGAAAACAGAAATTATTTTCATAGGTTAAAGAAGAATATTTGATGGAAAAACTGACAATGCTTTATTTGCTGATTTATTGTCAGACTTGAAAGAAGCACTAAATCAATATAACATATCAGCATTGGCTGACACTAGAGTCCTTAAGATAATATGTCAGAAATAAAACGATGGATCACCTTTTCTAAGAAAACATGTTTATATTTTTCCTAAGCATGCTGAATATCTTTAGATGGTCACTCCCTAGAACCTCAAACACAACTCTAGATGGCCTAATTTTTGAGCCTGCAAATGTAGCCCATAAGCTTTAGGCAAGATTTTCGCCAAGTGAAACAAGCCTCAAAGTGGCTGTGTTTATGAGAGTAGCTGATATCATAGAAACCAACTCCAATCTGGTAAGAGAAACAGAGATAAGAGGATTTAAGCAAGCCTAAAACTGTTGCCAGAACAACACATGGCAATGCTCCAAAGCAGTTTATAAAATTAGTTTGAGAAGCCCTCATTGGCGATTTGCAAACTTATGTTGATTATAAGGTTATTGTGTAGAACCACAATTCATAGTAGAGACATTTAAAATAGCTATAAAAAGTGAGTAACCTATAATACTGAGAAGTGAAAAGAGATAAAACTAGATGTTGTCATGGCTGTTGGGTATATAAAGGTTTGAAGTGTTACAGGGTGTGGACATAAAGTCGTTATGCTTGTTTGTTATTTTTCTAGACCTGTCATTTATGTCAAACAACTGCTGGTGATCTTCAGCAGTTGCTGTGGGCTAAAGAGGAAGCTCGCAGGAGCACAAGGGTGGTCTTGTCAGATGCTACTCAATTTTATGAAGTTCAGCAGCTTCATTGCTTTGGTATTTTAATAAGTTAATGAAATAATTCCAAATAAATGCTAAGAATGAAAAATTATGTATTTTATATTTTTTGTTTCATTTTGTTGGTTGTAGCTATGTGTGAACCAGTGGCTTTCAGAAATTACAGTAAACAATAGAGTGGTGGTACAATCAGTGGAAGACTGTTGCATTGCATTTTGGGTCTTCAATTACTCCTTAAATATTCGCTTGCATTTCATTGGTTTATGAATAATGTAAAGGTTCCAAAATGGTCTGAGCAGTGACCCTATGAAAATATTTAAAACAGCTACATTTGGATATGATGCTCCTGTGACACCCTCTAAAATGGTGACACACTCTTATATCATGACACCCTCTAAAATGGTGACACTCTTATATTATGACACCCTCTAAAATGGTGACACACTCTTATATTATGACACACTCATATATCATAATCATGACACTCTTTTATCATGACACACTCATATCATGACACCCTCTAAAATGGTGACACTCTTATATTATGACACACTCATATATCATGAGACTCTTTTATCATGACACACTCATATCATGACACCCTCTAAAATGGTGACACTCTTATATTATGACACACTCATATATCATGACACTCTTTTATCATGACACACTCTTATATCATGACACCCTCTAAAATGGTGACACACTCTTATATCATGACACACTCATATCTTAACAAACTTATATTGTGACCCACTCCTATATCCATTCAGAAGCAAGAAACTACAATTGAATAGTTATGGTATGCAGCCAGAGTCCACTTTGTTTTTCTTGTAAAAAAAAAGAAGCATAGCACATTGCAGTGTTTGTATTTATCTTCAGCGTTACATGAGGGACTGACCCATAGTGCAGTCCACACAGAAGGGTTGAAGTTGCCAAGGTTACCAACCAACCAAAGGTTATTCACCTTCCTCAACAGGGACATTAAACATCAGTTTTGTGTTTCTTATCCGCCACATAATCCCATAAAAGCATTGCTGTCAACAACTTTATTTCACATATTTTTCTCTTTGGGCTCTAATAAGACTGGTGTGATAACACAAATGGCGCATTTCCACACGGGCCTGCTTGGCGTGGTACGGTTCGATACGGATCAATTCGCATTGGAGCGGTACGGTCGCGTTGTATTTCCATTACAATGGTGGACCACCACAATGTGGGTGGAGTCGCTGTTGGCACGCGGGTTGTAGTGTCGTGACATCATTTGTATGCATCCACAACACCGTACAACAATGGACGAGATGGCGATGGAAGGACTCGTGTACCTTGTGCTCGAATTATGGCTTTTTTTCTGGAAACGTGCAAATGAAGAGAGCAAGAGAAGGTTGCAGTTTGCGAGACGCACGACACAAGAAAAGAAGCGGAGTCAATAGCGGAGGAGTCGCTCTCCTGTGACGCATCCTGTGACGCAACCTGTGACGACACTCCCTGGCCAATCAGTGTCATATTGTTCTTCCACGTCACCGAAGTTTTCCGCTTTGGAACAGTTAGAACCTTGAGCGAGAAGGTACGAAAAAAGTACCTGAATGTATCGGCAAACTTGTACCTGGTACTAATGGAAACACTCACAAACCGTCGCGAATCGAACCGTACCGCGCCAAGCAGGCCCGTGTGGTAATGCGCCAAGTCTTTTGATGGTATGTTTTCAAGATTCCCTAATGTGGAGTTCATTTACAATCTCACATGACAGTAAGTACTTGAGCATAAAAATTTTGGTTTACCTTGATTTGAGCTTCATCTAACAACTGCTCTAGTTACACATTATAGATTCATCAAATGGTCACCATATTCATTCATTATCTGAACCACTTAATCCCACTAGTCAGGGTCACGGGGGGCTGGAGCCAATCCTAGCATCTCCAGGCGAAGGCAGGGTACACCATGGGCAGGTCGCCAGTCCACCGCATGGCCAACATACACACACGCACACCTACGGGCAATTTAGAGTGATCAATCAACCTAACACGCATGTCTTTGGACCGTGGGAGGAAACCGGAGTACCCGGAGAAAACCCACACAGGCACAGGGAGAACATGCAAACTCCACACAGAGCAGCCCAGACCAAGAATCGAACCCGACTGCCTTGCTGTGAGGCAACAGCACTAGCCACCACACCACCATGCCGCTGGTCACCATATGTAAATTATATTATGACTGGATGTGTCGGGGGAGGGATTGGCACTATGTCGAGACCGAGTTTCATTCAACAAGCTTTTTTTCGCTTTAGCAATGCTGCGCAGACAGTGCTTAGCAAAACACACAACACACAAACTCACAGTGCAACTTATCAAAGACGAGCAATGTTCACAACATCGACAGACATGTATACACCTAGAAATAAACAAGACCAGAGTGTTCTGCATGACGTTGACATGACGATTCTCGCCATGGTCTTATTACCAGTCCAGGAGCACCTGGCAATACCAGAAGTACTTGGTAGTATATTTGTAATGGATGAAAAACATATGTGAGCACTTTTATTTTGAAACACAAATGATCCTCTTATTTTGAACCTTGTGAGCACGGGACAGCATTTTGGCTATCACCGTGGGCGGGGCGAGAGACGAAAATGAGGGAGGGAAAGATGGGAGAGAAGGGTAGAGAGTGAATTTCTCTACTTTTATGCATTCTCTGTTTTTTGGAGAAAAATACAGATACAAAATTTATCTGGAAAACATTTGTGTGTGTACGTGCTTTTTTAAATAGTATTTTTTCATTTACCAGTTTAAGCTATTATACATCAGATGTGTCATAACAGACCATTACAACTAGTCATGGCGTGGTGATAGGGAACTGGTCGTGGGTTCGATTCCCAGACCTGAGGCCATGACTGAGGTGCCCTTGAGCAACGCACCTAACCCCAGCTGCTCCCCGGGCGCTGGGCTAGGGCTGCCCACCGCTCTGGGCACGTGTGATCCACCGCCCCCTAGTAATCACTAGTGTGTGTGTCAAAGACTTGAGACTTGACTTGGACTTGCAAAAAATGACTTGTGAGCATCTCTGAGGGCTACTGCCGTACTTGGTTCACTCTGCCTTTCCTCTGCAGCTGGCCAGAAACAGGCATGTACTTCAGCGTTCAGACGGATGAAGTCTTTTCCTGCATCTTCCTCTTCTGGCTCTTCTTTATTGGGAATTCTCAACAAAACATCAGCATTAGTATTTTGTCGACCTGGCTTGTAGCAGACCCCAAAGTTGTACTTAGCTAGCTGAGTCACCCACTGCTGTTCAGTTGCGCCCAGGTTAGCTGTCTCCAGATATCTCAGGGGATTGTGGTCAGTGACCATGGTGAACGTGGAGTTTAACAGATACAGGTTCTCTTTGAATTTTTCAGTCACTGTCCATTTGAGTGCAATCAACTCTAATTTGAATGCACTATAGTTCTTGTCATTCCGCTCAGAACCTCGCAACCCTCTGCTTGCATACACAATCACGTGTTCTACTCCCCCTGTTTCTGGCTCAGCACTGCTCTGAGACCCAGCAGGCTTCCATCTGTGGTAAGTATAAAGGGCAGTTTGAAATCAGGGTAGGAGAGGATAAGTGACTGCATCAAGGGGCATTTGAGTTTCTCAAATGCAGTTTGGCACTCATCGCTGCACCTGAATACCCCGCCTTCTGTCCCTTTAATTCCCTTCCCAACCAGGGTGTGAAGAGGACGAGCTATCTGGGCGAATCCAGGGACGAACTTCCGGTAGTAGCCCATAAAGTCAAGAACTTGTCTCACCTCCTTGACAGTCTTTGGAGCAGGCCATGACTCTAAGGTAGAGGTAGATTAGAAGGATATCTAAAAAAGTTAAATCACCGAGCACTATGCCCATCAAGCGTTGAAATGTGGCCGGAGAGTTGTGTAATCAAAACGGCATCCTGGTCCATTCATGTAATCCAAAGGGGGTGGTCACAGCCATCTTCTCCTGGTCTCCCTTACACTCATGGCCACTTGAAAGTAACCCACAGTTAGGTCCAGAGTGGAGAATATCTGTGCGCCACCCAGTGCATCTAGGGAGTCCTCCACCCTGGGGAGGGGATATGCGTCTTTACAGGTTACCTGGTTTAGCCTTTGGTAGTCACAGCAAAAGCGTACACTGCCGTCTTTCTTGATGACGACCACCGCTGGAGATGCCCATGGGCTGTGGCTTTCCCTGAGGATTCCTTGAGACACAAGATGTCTCTTAAACTCCTGGAATATTGGAGGCGGGACCCGGTGATGCCTTTGCTTAATGGGGGGAGAATCCCCTGTGGGGATACTATGGGTGACAACAATAGTGTATCAAACATTGCTATCACTCTTTGAGAAGACATCTCTGTAGTCTGCCAACAGACTGTTGAGCTTCTGCCGTTGGGGTAGGGTCAGCCCTCCCAGGTTTGTCTGAATAGGAACTGGCAACTGCCCGCTATTGTCCTCATCTGCTAGTATGTGACTCTGCTGTAAAGCCCTGACATTGAGCACTCCTTCCTCCTCTTCAAACTCCACAAGCTGCTTTGGGAGTATCTCCTGTGGTTTGCACACTGTGGCTACCCTAGATCTAGGCATAAGTCTCACAGCTTTCTTACTGGAGTTCAACATACACACTGGAACTTTACCGCCAGCTGTCCTAGCCAGCACGTTAGCAACCAGAAGGCTTCCTGGCAGACTTACCTCATGGGTAGCCTCTATCACAACGTGGCATTTTGTTTTTGGCGGTATATGACAGCAGCCCTCTATGTCACGTTCGCTGAGAGATGGAATAGTGATAGCCTGCTTACCAGCTATTTTCACAAAACCAATCTGACCGCCATGGCCCAGGGTCTCCGTCTCCATCTTTATGCAGGCTAACACCCTCTGTACCTTGGCTCCTCCCGTGTGGTGATGGTATTTCCCCAAGTTCTCTATGCCATCTGCAGTTAGGAAAAGGTCTTTGAGATTGTTCAACACAATCATCTCGACAATTCCAGAAAGGCCCTTCATCTCTTTTACATTGGGGTTATTATCCGCGAGCACGAAAACACATTTCCCGTGTCTTCCCCATGCACTCTATGTCTGCTACCAAACAGCCTACAAAAGGGATCTCGAGACCGTTCGCTGCAGTGAGTTTAACCCAATTGGCAGAGGAGATAGTAAGCCCGCTAAAGTTCCCACTGAAATGTGAGTTCTGTTTGTTGCTTATGGCTTCGTGTAGCTTGCTCAAGGCTCGGTTGGCATTCACATCGGGAGGTATATATACCGCCGTTACTAAGATAACGCAGAATCGCGTGGTAAATACGTGGGCCTGGCTTTAACAGTCACATATTCCAGGTCTGGAGAGCAGTGACTGTCTAGTATACATGCATCTTTACACCAGTTGTGTGTGTAAACGCATAAGCCCCCTCCTCTGCTCTTACCGGAGTCGCCGTTTCTGTCGTAGCGGTGAGCCGTGTAGCATGCTAACTCGATAGCCGTGTCCGGTATGCTTGGCTGTAGCCAGGTTTCTGTGATGCTTGCCACACTGCAGTTGCAAAGACAGCTGTTAGTGGCAAACTGTAACCTCAGCTCATCGATTTTGTTGTGGATGGATCTGGCGTTGGAGAGAAAGATGCTGGGAAGTGGCGTTTTAAAAGGTTGCTTCTTTAGCCGCTAGCGGGCTGGCCCTGCAGCCTCGCTTTTGCTTCCTTTGTCTGCGCTTTCTCTTCGGTTTACCGCTGGGCAGGACTATCCATGCTGGATCCGGAGTTCTGGCTATGCTCTCCGGTATATCGTGAGAGCTGTGATAGTCCGATGAAATAGTCCTTTCCCAACATGAACTCAGATCCAGTAGCCCCTGACGGCTGTACGTTATTTTTACCCAGTATACTGTGACACTAATGAACATAAACACGTAAACAAACAAATAAAAAAAGCACAGAGAGTGGAGAGCCGTGAGCCGCTGCGTCTGTGCGCGCCGCCATTACACTTGTATCATACACATCATATCTTCCCTCTTAGTGGGCGGGCTTAACTGTATGATAATTTCTGCCCGCTGTGGCGACGCTAGCTGTCGTTAGCGTACCACTGCTAGCTAGTTTTGATTCATTCCTTTGATGCCCTCGTGCACGTTGTTTACATATTACGCTCCCGAGGAACACGGAGCTGTGGAACCTTATTTTGCTTAAGAAGTTGTCTAGTACATATGTTAATGTTTATTGCGTTTCTAAAGTTGTACTGTCGTCTCAATTTTTTTTCATTGCAGTTAATTAGGAGAGGAAACTAATATTTTTTTGGGGGGGAGGGGAGCGGGCCCAGGTATAATGGTCATGGTTTGCTTCTGCTTCTGACCCAGCGTCCAGGAGACACTTAGTTTTAATGCCTGCAATCTTCATCTCCACCTTTAGACAGTCCCCAAACACACTTTTGCTGAGGACCCCAGTGCAACCAGTCATGGCCCATTCGGCAGCGTGGCTTCTAATCACAGAGGGACCCGGACATTCTGACGCTACCATAGCTGAAGCGCTCTCCGTCGTGTCCCCTGTTTTTGCCACTCGCTTATTGGGTAGGTCCCCAGGCTGCTCAGGGGGCAGCGTCTGCTAGTGTGTCCGGGCTTCCCGCATGTATAACAGACATGTCTCCCTTCCTTGTCTCTCATGGGCCTGTTCCTGGATCTGTTCTCATTGAATGAAGACCTTACCCTCTCATTACTATGAACAATCTGGAAGAGCTCTTCCTGATGGGCAGCTACTTTCTGAATCGCCTTGTGCAACATCTCCATTGATAGGCACGTAGGGCTCTCTGCCCCTGTGGTGGCATTCACCACGCCCTTCGTACGCAGGCTGTTCCTTGTTCCACCCATGCCATAGACCTCTTCTTCCTCGGACTACGTTATGGCAACCTTCAGTGAAGGTTAGCTGGGCTTCATCTTTAAGTCTTGGGGCATCCACCAAACTCGGTCAACTTCCGGTCCCTGTAAATCAACGATAGCCTTCGCTAGCATTAGGGCCTCTCTCTGTTCAGTGCAGGCCTGTGCTACTTCATCTGCCTGGTCATCAAATCGCCACTGCATGTTTTTTTAGGTCCTCTAACTCCAACATGTTTCAGACCTGGGATGTGAAATTAGCTTGAATGAGTCCTATCCTGTTCGTGACGCCAAATTATGTGAGCAGAGGGTTTGCCTCCGCCTAGTAGGGGGTAAAAGGAAGTCCCTCACTTAGGATGACCGAGAAAGTGACAGGATCTGGGCAGGGCTGGACTGGGACAAAAAATCGGCCCTGGCATTTTTTATTTAGACCGGCCCCTCATAATTAGCGGAGCACAACCGACTTGTAATTTATGTATGTGGGGTACGACGTGGAAAAAAAACAATTAAAAAATTACTGGTTAAAGTAATTGAATTCAATCTTAGCATTGTAATATCACAATCACTTTTATGATTTTATTGAAATCGTCTCTAATATGTATTTTCTGAATTTTGCTGATAACAGCTCAATTCTAATTCTTCAGGTTAAAGGTGCTCCCTCCTTTAAACAGCTATAACATGTATTTGTATCCGGCTACAAACAAAGCTGCTTTATGAATTCATGCAACGCAAATATGTCTGAAAGCATTTGACACCGTTTTACTCTTATTCAGTGTGGGCATATCTTTTGCTATTTTTTATATTTTTTACACTTACTGCAGTCATGCTTAAATTGCAAAGCTTTTATTTATCATGTTTAAGTTTTAAAATCTGTAATTTCACTTGTTTGAGTTTTTAAAACATGTTTAACCACAGTAGCTATAGACCATTTTCTATTTTATCAGAATAAGGGCGCTTGGCTGCCAGATTTTGGGAAGTATGCAAATACCAATTAATACTGATACTAATCAATCGCCATTGCTCATTATTCTCATGTAATAAAGTCCCCGTGTTATCCTAACGTTACTACCTACTTACGTACTACACTTTCCCGCTCAGTCTGTCCCTCGGTTTCTCTTTCACAAGCCTGCGTCTCTGGCTGCTGCTCTCCCTGTCTGCTGCTGCTGTCTTCACCTACAGAGGACACGGAGGCTACAGCAGCGAACATGTCTGTGATTCTTACACATTTTGTAGCATCTACATTGAGACTCTTCAATTTCTTCACGCGTAACTTCTCCGCACCCCCTTTATGCCGCTTCTGTTGTTCCATGCTGCCTCTCCTTTAACAACGTGCTCAACACTGAGCTACGGAGTTACAGCAGACCACGCAGAGAAAGGGTGGGGTCCTATATCCTGATTGGTTCAGTCCACTGTCTATGTTGAAGATGGACCAATGGGCCGCCCCCTCTAAATTGTGGGCCGGTCTCTTAGAAAAAAAAAGGAAGGAAAAAAATCCATCGGCCCTCGAGGACTGACGGTCCACCGGGCAAATGCCCGGTACGCCTAATTACCAGTCCAGCCCTGGATCTGGGTCCTCGCTCCCGATGCTTTAGGTCTCATCTACTCACTCTTGCAAGTATGTTTGTGTCTGTCTCGCTGCAAAGGACTATCTGAGTGAATGCTAGAGATGTGACAAGGGGGGCTTCAGGTATAGGGATGATCACAGTGGAGCCTGAAGTGGAAAAAAAATGCCCGCTGAACACCTCTCTAGTTATGGTGTTCATCCCGCCCTTCTCAGATCTAGCGAGACAAGAGAGACACCCCTACTCCTAGGCAGGTACACACATCAACCAGGCGATGGTGAAGGGGAAAACCAGTGTTGGGAACGTTACTTTAAAAAAGTAATTAGTTATAGTAACTGATTAGAGTTAGCAACTGAATTACTCTATAATAAAAGTAACTTGTTACCAGTGATAGTAACTATTTGCATTACAGTTAAAAAAAAAGTTATATGCCAATGAATAAGGATTTTTTTTTGAAAAAGCAGTTTTCACAGTCAGTTGAAATCAGAAGATCAGAAAGGTGTTTAACTTTTGATATGTATTGCACATCAACAGACCAGTGCAGTATAAAATCCTTTAAAATCCCATATCTTTGTAAAAAAAAAAAAAAAAAAAGTTACAAGTTAACACTATATAAAGTGCATTTACATCTATCAAATTAAATTAAATTCTCTTAACCTGAGACAACTGGTTTATTCACAACAGAAGTAACCTTAACAATAAAACGTCTATTCTTAATTAAATAAATCAAATACCCAGTCTGGTAGACATTCAGGAACTTCAAGTATTTTCTTAAATAATGTTTATATTGCCACCTTGAAAATGCAAATTTTTCTTCGGCTTGCTCCTGACTCGCCATTTCTGCCTCTTCTCCGTTTGTGTCGTGTGTCACCAGTGTTGCCAGGTTCGCGGTTTTCACGCCAAATTGGGCTTGTTTGAAACTCCTTCCGCAGGTAAAAATTCTGGGGTCGCGGGGTGCGGTTTTTTGGGCTATTGCGGAAGTTACATGTCAACACTAAGAATCGATGGCGATATAATACTTAATTTGGCTCCATTTTAACACCGCTTCCCCGGTCGACAATTTACACCCCCCCCGGTCAACAACTTTGCCCCTTGGGCTAGTTTAGGCTTCTGAGGGGCGGATTTTACACTGACTTTGGGCGGGATATTTTTGTAGGACCTGGCAACACTGTGTGTCACTGGTGTGCATTGGCACGCGTGTAAAACACTGACTCTGTTTGGCTACCATAATGCTGCCTTAGCCAATCGCTTACTGACTTGTTAAGTAAAACAGGTGTTACACCGAGAACTGTGACCTATCGATATCTGTTACTCCTCACTAGCCTGGGCAGGGGTCCGCTCAGATTACTGTTAGCATATCAATATATAGTAACGCACCGCTTTTAATTACCAATAACGTCAACGGCGTTGTAACGACAGGAAAAGTAATTAATAAAATTAATTATATTATCCCGTTACTGACAAAATGACGCCGTTACCTAACGCTGTTATTTTTAACGGTGTTATTCGCAACACTGGGGAAAACACAATAGAATATTTATTTGTATTATTATTCTTCGTATTACCATTTATTTACTATTATTTCTCCCTGTGCAGCTTCAACTTCCCCTCTCTTATTCTATGTCAGTTAATCACACAGTCAATACCCAATTCAGAATATTTATAACAATAACAAAAAAAATCATCCGATAAAAAAAAAAAACATGTAAAGAAAACACTGCAAGGTGTAGTGTATGATAACACAGCATACACATACATTTCGTTTGTTGCTCCTTTGTCCCCTTGCAGTGTTTTCGTTACATGGTTTTTTATTTTTTATTGGATGCTGGTCTTTAAATTGAATGATCTACACCAGGGGTGCCCAATACGTCAATCGCGATCTACTGGTCGATCGCGAAGGAAGTGAGGGTAGATTGCATGACTGTAACGTGGCTTGCGCCACAGAGCGAGGAGACGGACACAATCGCTGAGAAGAGCGAGATTTATTAAAGGGAATACCATACTCATCGTCAGAAAGCCAGGCAGGGTCGATCACAGGAGGGCAGTCCGAAAAACATGCAAACACGGGCATTACAAAACAGGGGAACACGAGTGACAGGCGAGGAATCAAAACACAGGGACACACAACGGTCGGGTAAAACGCTGAACAAGAACTTCGTCACAACAATCAAACAAAATACCAAAGGACAAGGGAGACTCAGGGGCTTAAATACAAGGAATCTAACGAGGGGCAGGTGATGACAATGACAGGGGTGTGGTAACAAACGAGAAATCAAAACCAACGAGCAGGGCGGGACAAACAGGCAGGGAACACGGACATGAGGGAACCCAGAGTGACAGCTACGAGAGGGGGCGTTGCCCTACGTGACAGAACCCCCCCTCAAAGCGTGCCACTCCGGGGCACGCAAGGGCAGACAGGACAGGGACAGCGGACACAGGACAGACCGGAGGAACAGACAAAGGGAAAGCAGGGCACGGAGACCGGGGCACAGCAGGGACAGGGGAACCAGAGACGGGCCAGGAGCCGGGCTGGGGCATGGCGATACAGGCAGGGACAGGGCAAGGCACGGGAGCAGGACCGGGAACAGACACAGGAGACGGGCCAGGGGACAGGGCAGAGGCATACACGGAGGCAAACACAGCTTGGACAACCGAGACTGGGACAGGAACAAAGTGGGTGATTACTTGGGGAACAGACACAGGGACAGGGACCTGGAGGAAACGACCAGACACAGACACAGGGACGGGCATGAGGACACGAACAGGTACACACACAGGAACTGGGACCAACACAAAACCAGGGACAGAACATGGGAGCAAGGGGAACATGGGCAAAGAGACGGGGGCACATGACAGAGCAGGGGGCACAAAGAGTCCAGGCCCAATAGAGGGCAGCACAGTCTCTGGGGACACAGGCGCGGCCGGGCGGCGGGCAGCGGGAACAGGCAGGGTCCGCTGGCGGGCAGCGGGAACAGGCAGGGTCCGCTGGCGGGCAGCGGGAACAGGCAGGGTCCGCTGGCGGGCAGCGGGAACAGGAGCCGGCGTGGACGACCTCTCCTGGGTCGCGGGGACAGGAACCGGCGTGGACGACCTCTCCTGGGTCGCGGGGACAGGAACCGGCGTGGACTGCCGACGGGCAGCGGGAACAGGAACCGGCGTGGACTGCCGACGGGCAGCGGGAACAGGAACCGGCGTGGACTGCCGACGGGCAGCGGGAACAGGAACCGGCGTGGACTGCCGACGGGCAGCGGGAACAGGAACCAGCGTGGACTGCCGATGGGCAGCGGGAACAGGAACAGGCCCGGACCTGACGTCCTCGGGGGGCGGAGTCGCCGCACTGACGTCCTCGGGGGGCGGAGTCGCCGCACTGACGTCCTCGGGGGGCGGAGTCGCCGCACTGATTTCCTCGGGGGGTGGAGTCGCCGCACTGACGTCCTCGGGGGGCGTGTCCGCCGCACTGACGTCATCGGGGGGCGTGTCCGCCGCACTGACGTCATCGGGGGGCGTGTCTGCCACACTGACGTCACCGGGGGTCCGAGCCGGCCACTCCTGGGTTGAGTGGCTAGTACTCCCCCCCAAAAAATTCTTGGGGGGCCTTCGGGGAGCGGCTTCCGGGAGGACGACGATGTCATGCGCTGTGGCGGCGGGGCTCTGAACCGGGGGCGTGGTCTTCCTTCCCCGGTCTGGTCTGCGCCTGGAAGAACATACAGACACAACTGCTTCTCGGTGGCTTTCATTGTGACTCCACCTCGTCGGAGGTATCGGGAGCTCACAATGGCTTTTGAAAGCCAACCGAGAGCCAAGCCAACGCTCGTCTGCACATTCATTCCGTCTACCCGAATCTCGCGCTACAGGTTGCTCCTCCCTGTAGCGTGTGTCGAGTCGGGCAGACACGTAGCGCTTATCAGGGAGCTCGTCGCTAAAGCTAGAAACCGAAAGTGATTTCGCCTTGTTTTTACAGCGACGAGACTCCCCTGTACCCACAGCGCAAGGGGAATTCCTGTCTCTGGTTCGTTCACGCTGTAATACCGGAGAGTCGAACCGAATTAAACCAGCCAACATCTCATTACAGCGATTGAACTTACCAGAGTCTCGCTCTCTCGCTGTGTCCTTGTATGGTCTGGTATTATGTAACGTGGCTTGCGCCACAGAGCGAGGAGACGGACACAATCGCTGAGAAGAGCGAGATTTATTAAAGGGAATACCATACTCATCGTCAGAAAGCCAGGCAGGGTCGATCACAGGAGGGCAGTCCGAAAAACATGCAAACACGGGCATTACAAAACAGGGGAACACGAGTGACAGGCGAGGAATCAAAACACAGGGACACACAACGGTCGGGTAAAACGCTGAACAAGAACTTCGTCACAACAATCAAACAAAATACCAGACAAAGGACAAGGGAGACTCAGGGGCTTAAATACAAGGAATCTAACGAGGGGCAGGTGATGACAATGACAGGGGTGTGGTAACAAACGAGAAATCAAAACCAACGAGCAGGGCGGGACAAACAGGCAGGGAACACGGACATGAGGGAACCCAGAGTGACAGCTACGAGAGGGGGCGTTGCCCTACGTGACAATGACATTAAAAGGTATGGGACAAATGACTGGCTATTGTCCATCTGCACTGATGGTTGTCCTTTGATTGACATACAGGGTAGCCAATCTGACGTCTGAACTTCTGACAACCTACGCATGCACGCTAACCGGTTCAGTTATCTTGCAGCGTAGCTAGCCTCCAATTTATTGAAATGTGCCATATTTTGTCAATTGTGATTTTTACACCACAATCGAAATTTGTCCTCTGCTTTTAACCCATCTGTGCAGTTAGAACACACACACACACACACACACACACACACACACACTAGTGATTACCAGGGGGCTGTGGATCACACATGCCCAGAGCGGTGGGCAGCCCAGGCATGAAAATGTGTCAGGGGTTAAAAAGGTGAGAAGACCAGGGGGCGGGGCATGTGACGTCATGGGGATACGGCGACGTCATGGGTATACGGTGACGGGGGGGGGGGGGGGGGGGGGGGGGGGGGGGGTGGTGGTTGCTGGTGTACGGGGATACAGCGACAGGTGATGCCAAATATTACGGAGCCCGTAAGGTGACATCATGTAAAAAATATAATAACGCGTGGCCACGATTTACTAACACGTGCAAACGACTTACTAACGCGTGCGAAAGAGATAATTAACGCGTGCGAACAAGATAATTAAGTATTACTTTATATAAAGCCAGGTTTACCTTCCTTGGGCAGTCAGTTCGCGAACATCCCTGGGATCTGCTTGCTTTGCTGTGAAAAAATAAACTTTGTTGCCGCGTGTGAAAGGCGACATAGTATCTCGTTCCCACGCGTTAGTAAGTCGTGGCCACGCGTTATTTTTTTTTTTTACATGATGTCACCTTACGGGCTCCGTAAAATATAGTAAAATCCATTAAAACCCTCCTATTTTGTGCATTCTTGCAAAACAGCCGTTATGTTTAGGGTAACTTTGACCCTAGTGCATGTTTAATTGTTCAAAAGATGTCTGAAACCAAAAAAATCCTAATAAACAGTGTGAATATTTCATTACTAACTATATTACTAATTATTCTATCAATATTTAGTGCAATGGTGTTCTTTACTTGTAACAGGTAATGGTTCAATTAGGATAGTTTTTCATAAAAATGTGAAAATTCCCATGTTCAAACTATGATACCAAACACACTCTCATACACTTATACACACACACTCACACATACACACACACACACACACACTCTCTCATACACAGACACACATACACACACAAACACACACACAAACACACACACACAAACACACAAACATATATACATACACATACACATAAACACAAACACATACACAAACACACACTCACACACAAACACACACTCAAACACAAACACACACACAAACACACACACACTCAAACACACACACACACACACTCAAACACACACACACACACACTCAAACACACACACAAACACACACACACAATTGTACACACACACACACACACACACACACACACATACATACACACAAATTAAAAAAATAAAAATAATTTTTTTTTTAAAGGGTCAAAAATTAAAAAAAGGGTCAAATTTACCCGAACAGTATCTATGTGATATAAACATGCAGGGGGTGGTTGCAAATAACTGACATGAATTATTTTCATATAATATGTTGATTACACTAATTAACCCTAGCAGAAGAAGTTGCATACTGAAAAAAATATTTTAAATAGTTTTCCTACAAAATTTTTTTTGACTGTCTTGTCAATGGATTCAATGTATGGAGCCAGATCCGTAAACGCGAGAGGCCGCTTTCGCCATTCCAGATGGCTCAGTCAAAACCATTACGTCTTAATGAACCAATAAATACATCAGCACCGAAAATGAGTGTAAAAATACCAGGGTTCACGTGTTTTTATTTTCTAACATGGGCTAAAGCACAGGGTAGACTCAAACGACAAGCGTTTACTATTTAAATATATTTTTATTATTTTCAGAACCTTACAACAAGCAAAACGACAGGACTTAAAACATACATAATATAGAAAAAAGAGAAACTTGAAACAATTGACCAAGATAATGTCAGGGTTGCCAACTCTCACGCATTGAGCGTGAGACACACGCATTTGACCGTTTTCACACGCTCTCACGCCACACTTCCGATATCTCACGCCGAAAAAAAAATATCCAGTTTATTTACCTCAGATCCACATATATGATTCAATCTAGCTCTGGCGCCATCCACCAGCGATATAACACTGAATCTGTGTCCATTTTACGTTCGCCACCGCCCCCGCTCAACAAAATACACTCGCCACCGGCTTAAAATCTCACTCCAAGCGAACGTCAAAAGTTGGCAACCCTGTAATGTTGATTCATTTGTTAATTACTGGTAACTAATAATAAGTGAAGGGCAATGATAATGATAAAAAATATATATATATATATATATATATATATATATATATATATATATATATATATATATATATATATATATATATATATATAAAGAGAGTGGGAAAAAAGGGGAGAAGAAAGAAAAGAAAAAGGAAAGGAATAGGGGAAAGGATATATATTAGGGGATGGGATTATTCAAGTCCTCCTCAGGCATTTGTGGGAAAGACTCAAAGTAATTTATAAAGGGTTTCCAGTACCTATAGAAATTGTCTGTTGAGCCTCTCAATCCAAATTTAATTTTTTCAAGGCGCAAGAAAAACATGACATCCTTAAACCAGATTGAATAAGAAGGGGGGGAGATAGACTTCCAACTTATAAGAATTCTTCTTCTTGCCAACAAAAGAGTAAATGCTATGTTGTCTAGCTCCTGGGTGCTCCAACTCGTTCTATCAGAGAGAACCCCAAAGATGGCTAGTAAGGGGCAATTAGTTACCCGTTTATTAAATACTGCAGAAAGGGATGAAAACACAAAGTCCCAGAAATTTGCCAGCTTATGACAAGACCAGAACATATGACAGAGCGTTGCTTGATCCTCACTGCACCGGGGGCAATTTTACTTCGTTCCTGGGTATATTTGGGCTAATTTTGAATTGCACAGGTAGGCTCTGTGTACAACTTTTAATTGCATTAAATTCAATCTAGGGCAGGAAGATGAGTTAATTCTGGCAAGAGCCTCCATCCACCAATTGTCTTGTATTTCCAGGTCCAGTTCCCTCTCCCATTTAGCCTTAACATCCAAGCATCCAGCATCAATGAGAGAAAGAATCCCATGATACAGGGCAGAGATATTATCCTTACTTATAGGAGAGATAAGAAGGTCTTCCCAAGGAAGTGTAGGAGGACAATTTGGAAATGTGTGAAATTGGAAATGTGCCTCCGCACAGTGGTGCACCTGAAAGAAGCGAAATAAATCTGTTTTAGGAAGTTTAAACTTTAAAGCAATGGTATCAAAGCTACAAAAAACCTTATCGTAAAGGTCTCTAAATGTACCAATTCCCATTTCTTCCCAAGTTCTAAACCTAGGGTCCATAGCTGCCGGCTTAAATAAGTGATTCTCACAGATAAGAATTAGTGATGACGCTTCTTTAAAATTAAACATTCTACGAAATTGAGTCCAGATTTTTAGAGATGATGCAACCATTGGATTGTTGGTGAACCGAAATGGAGAGATAGGAAGGGGAGGAGTATATCAATGCACGTATTGAGGTAGAATGACAGGAAAGGGATTCCATACTACACCAGCCTATTAGTGGGTGCTTAATCCAGAGTGCGATTTTCTGTATGTTGGCTGCAAAGTAGTAATACATGAGGTTAGGGAGTGCTAACCCACCCAGTGATTGTGAGCGTTGAAGGACCCCTCTCCTTATGCGTGGGACTTTACTCCCCCAAATAAAACCGGTAATAAATTTGTCCAAAGTTGTAAAAAAGGATTTAGGTAAACAAATTGGGAGACATTGAAATAGGAATAAGAATTTAGGAAGAACATTCATTTTAATACATTGGACTCTACCAGCCAATGATAGAGGGAGGTTATTCCATCTCTGAAAGTCTTTTTTCATGTTCACAACCAAGGGAGATAGATTAGTTTCTTGAATCTGGGACATTTTACGAGTAACCTTTACACCTAAATATTTGAAGCCATTCTGGGCTAACTTAAATGGAATCAACCTTTTCAGCCCTGGCGCGAATTCACCCGTCCCTGGATTCACCAGTTACAACTACAGACACTAGAAAAACAATCTTGTTTCTCATTTTATGTCACCGTTAACTACACGGGGTTGACGCGAACTTAATAGGCCCATCTATCTACCTATTTATCACAAGAGCTTGTGGCTCTGACAGTATTCAACGCTGTAGCGAACGGCAGTAACTTTGTTTTACCGCAAAATATGAAAACGATTGAAACCATTAATAACCCAATTAAATCCACTGGGAAATGTACGATCTGGTAAATGTACAATCTGGTAAATGTAGTGGTAAATGTACGATGTGGTAAATGTAGTGGTAAATGTACACTCTTCTGCCTTGTCCCCGGTGTAGATAGCATTAGGGCCTGCGTCTCGTCCTGCTTAGCAGTAAATGAATAACATGAATGAAGAACGTTCATATGATTGAAACGCTATTTGGCCTCTATGATGGTTCGGGGCGGAAACTGCTGGCCGTGTCATTGAAATTGGAATGACTCTGTTTGCTTATTAAGTCAATATGATAATTAAAATATATACATATAATCCCCCCCCCCCCCCCCCCAAACAAAAAACTCATCGGATCTACACGATTCACGCAGGTCACCCTTTTCAACTTCAAAACGGTGAATTTCGCCGAAAGGTGACAGATTTTCATGCCTGGCAGCCCTAGCCCAGGGAGCAGTTGGGGTTAGGTGCCTTGCTCAAGGGCACCTCAGTCATGGCCTCAGGTCTGGGAATCGAACCCACGACCCACCGTTCACAAGACCAGTTCCCTACCACCAGGCCATGACTGCCCTATTTAAACTAAATATAACAAAGGGTATAAAAATGAGTGCGGTAGCTGGTCCGAGTAAGAAGCCTAAAACCTACCACTTCATACAGAATGATAGGAGGATTTGTTTCACTATGTCATATTCACTATATTTCACTGTCATATTCTAAGTGCGTTTGCCTCATCTGTCAGTGTGTCATTTCTATTCCAAAGAAGGGAAATGTGGAGTGGCATTTTCGGACTGTTCATAAAAACTATGACATTGACTTTCCTCCGAAAAAAGCTAGCTGAGAAAAGGTCAAAGAACTAAAATCCCAGTTGTCAGAACAGTTGTCATTTTTTTCACATCTGACCACAAAAGTGATGGCAGCCACTGAAGCATCATTTCGTGTGAGTCACTTACCGGTAATTGTTAAACACAAGAAGTCCTTCCAAGACGGAGAGATGATAAAAGAGGCATTTGTTGAAGCCGGTAATTCCTTGTTCCGAGACTTTAAAAACAAATCTCAAATATTATCCTCAATCAAAGCTCTCCAGCTATCGAGGAATACAGTCACACGGTGCTCTAGCCATGGCCAAGGATTTGACCCAGCAACTTTGGAAGGATATTGTGGACTGCCATACTTTAAAATACTTTATAAATAAAATACTTGTTTATCCTAAAAGGAATAGGAAAGAAAGAATACACAATATTAAATAGTAGCCTAATACTAATAACTTAAATAATGATAATATAGAAGAAATAAATTTGTTTTGCATTTTATAGTAGGTAGATCATTTTACACACTTATAAGTAGCTCGCAAGCTGAAAAGGTGTGGGTACCCCTGGTCTAAACAATCCCTAAAGAAACTTGTACAGAATGCTGCAACTCGAGTCCTAACTAGGGCTAGAAAATTTGATCATATTAGTCCTACTCTCCCAGCGTTGCACTGGCTTCCAGTTAAATTTTGAATTAATTCTAAAATTCTTCTGCTGACCTTAAAGGCGTTAAATGGTCTATCTAAGTGAACTCATTGCAAACTATACCCCTTCTCACCTGCTGCGCTCTCAAAACGCAGGATTTCTCCAAGTTCAAAAAATTTGCAAAACTACAGCTGGAGGCAGAGCTTTCTCCTTTAAAGCACCTCAGTTATGGAATAGTTTTCCAGTTTCAATCTGAGATTCTGACAGTTCCAATCTTTAAATCTAGACTTAATCTTTTTAATCAACCCTTCAGTTAATATTCTAAATGTGATGGTGCTGAGCTCAGAGGCCCCCAGTCATTGAGTCTTCTGGTATCCAGTCATTGAGTCATCCAACCGTGTCACGTGTTCACTCTAGTTGTGATAGTAACTTGGGTGGAAAGCAATGGCTCACTGAGCCCTCATGACTGTGGTCACCTCCAGGCCGCTCCCTTTAGTTATGCTGCTATAGATAAGCCTGCCGGAGCTCCAGGCTAATCACTGGCACATGAGCTATAGATTAGTGGTGCATGAAAAAAACGATTCGAGCTCGAATTGCGTTTCTAATATTGAACGATTCAGAATCGATTCTCTTTTTTTTTTATCGATTTTTTTTGGGTGCGTGTGTGCCTTCTCAGTCACCGTAGTTCTATGCAAAACAAGGAAACAGCTTTGACTATGTGCAGGCATGCTAGTAAAGCTACAGCGCCGTGGGTTGTGTAGTGTATGGTATTTGTTGTTGCACCGCTAAAGTATGAAGTCCAAACGGCTCCGCACCCTTGAGCCACTGTGTCTTTGGACATAGATCATGCCGTTTGCTGTGATGGATAATTAAAGTCTAGCTCTTATTTATGCATAGAAACGTAAATCAACAACATAATCTGTAGCGTCTTTATGCGGATAAACAAGGGGAGTCGGAATTCACCACAAAACACAAGCCAAATCTGTCACATGTGAAATGCTACAGGCACCTTTCAGAAACTGATAAGTTCAGTTAAATGTGTTCAGTTCAGTAGATATATGTGGCTTTTAGAAAATATGGTATATATATCTATCTATATATATATATATATATATATATATATATATATATATATATATGTGAAGTGGAAGTTCTGGCAGCTAACGTAAGCCTACCCATTTTATTAATGTAACAGCACTTTTATTTTTGGAAGCACTTTCATATATTTTTATTTTTGTGATTTGTTAAGGAAAAACGTGTAATTTTGTTTCTGGAAGTGGCATGTTCTCAGAAATAGGCCGCTAGCCTAAGCCCAATTCTTGTACGAAGCAACAAGTTGTTTTTAAAGAAAGAGCAGTATTTTGTACAATAAAATTTTTGAGTAGTGGCCAGTTCTGGCAGCTAGCCTACGCCTACCAATTTTATTTACTTTACTACAGTTTTATTAGTTTAATGTAGTGTTCTGAGTGTCAGCCTCAAACAGACATGTTGTCTTGGATTTACTTTTGTGTGTTTACATTATTGCAATATGTTGATAAAACCTTTACAATTACACTACCGTTCAAAAGTTTGGGGTCACTTAGAAATTTTCTTATTTTTGAAAGAAAAGCAGTTTTTTTTTATTTAGCTAACATTAAATGGATCAAAAATACACTCTATACATTATTAATGTGGTAAATATTCTAGCTGTAAACATCTGGTTTTTAATGCAATATCTACATAGATGTATGGAGACCCATTTCCAACAACCATCACTCCAGTGTTCTAATGGTACATTGTGTTTGCTAACTTTGTAAGGAGGCTATTGGATATTTAGAAAACCCTTGAAAACCCTTGTGCAAGTAGGTTAGCACAGCTGAAAACAGTTTTGCTGATTAGAGAAGCTATAAAACTGACCTTCCTTTGAGCTAGTTGAGAATCTGGAGCATTACAATTGTTGGTTCGATTAAACTCACAAAATGGCCAGAAAAAAACAACTTTCAATTGAAAATCGACAGTCTATTCTTGTTCTGAGAAATGAAGTCTATTCCATGCGAGACATTGCCAAGAAACTGAAGATTTCCTACAATGGTGTGTACTACTCCCTTCAGAGGAGAGCACAGACAGGCTCTAACCAGAGTAGAAGGAGAAGTGGAAGGCCCCGCTGCACAACTGAGCAAGAAGACAAGTACATTAGAGTCTCCAGTTTGAGAAATCGGCGCCTCACAGGTCCTCAACTGGCAGCTTCATTAAATAGTACCCGCAAAACGCCAGTGTCAACGTCTACAGTGAAGAGGCGACTCCGGGATGCTGGCCTTCAGGGCAGAGTGAAGGAGAAGTGGAAGGCCCCGCTGCACAACTGAGCAAGAAGACAAGTACATTAGAGTCTCCAGTTTGAGAAATCGGCGCCTCACAGGTCCTCAACTGGCAGCTTCATTAAATAGTACCCGCAAAACGCCAGTGTCAACGTCTACAGTGAAGAGGCGACTCCGGGATGCTGGCCTTCAGGGCAGAGTGACAAAGAAAAAGCCTTATCTGGCTAATAAAAGAAAAAGATTAATATGGGCAAAAGAACACAGACATTGGACAGAGGAAGATTGGAAAAAAGTGTTATGGACAGATGAATCAAAGTTTGAGGTGTTTGGATCACACAGACAAACATTTGTGAGACGCAGAACAACTGAAAAGATGCTGGAAGAGTGCCTGACACCATCTGTCAAACATGGTGGAGGTAATGTGATGGTCTGGGGTTGCTTTGGTGCTGGTAATGTGGGAGATTTGAACAAGGTAAAAGGGATTTTGAATAAGGAAGGCTATCACTCCATTTTGCAACACCATGCCTTACCCTGTGGACAGCGCTTGATTGGAGCCAATTTCATCCTGCAATAGGACAATGACCCAAAGCACACCTCCAAATTATGCACAAACTATTTAGAGAAGAAGCAGGCAGCTGGTGTTTTATTGGTAATGGAGTGGCCAGCGCAGTCACCAGATCTCAACCCCATTGAGCTGTTGTAGGAGCAGCTTGACCGTATGGTATGAAAAAAGTGCCCATTAACCCAATCAAACTTGTGGGAGCGGCTTCTGGAAGCATGGGGTGAAATTTCTCCAGATTACCTCAGCAAATTAACAGCTAGAATGCCAAAGGTCTGCAATGCTGTAATTGCTGCTAAGGGAGCATTCTTTGATGAAAGCAAAGTTTAAAGTAGAAAATTATTTCAAATAAAAAAAAAACATTATTTCTACCTTGTCAATGTCTGGACTATATTTCTATTCATTTTGCAACTCATTTGATAAATAAAAGTATGAGATTTCAGGGAAAACACAAAATTGTCTAGGTGACCCCAAACTTTTGAACGGTAATGTATAATATCTTTATAAATGTACTCTGCTTTTATGCCAGCAGACCAAAGTAGCTAGTTTTGAATTGAGAATCGTTTTTGAATCGGATTGTTGGGATCTGAAAGAATCGGGAAAAAAATTAATCGTGACCCCAAGAATCGATTCTGAATCGAATCGTGGGATTCCCAAAGATTCGCAGCCCTACTATATATATGGTTGTTTAAACGGATGTTTACATACTTAACCTGTATTTTGTATCCTGGTTACATGCTTCAACTGGTTGCCAATGGATGTACCAGTGTTGTGGATGGATGTGCCATTACTGCCAGTGGACAGGCTGACTCCTCCCTGAGGCTCAACATCTACATTGGAGGGATTGTGACTTCTCGACCTGGAATTAGAACTATAACTGGAACTATAAAACTATATTAGAACTATGGACTTTTACTTGTGGGCTGCTTAATGGAGGATGGGTTTCATTTTGAGTCTTGGTCTTCCCAAGGCTTCTTCTTAATCCCTGCCTAGGGAGTTTTTCCTTGCCACTGTCACCCTTGGCTTGCTCATTAGGTATCTGGACCCATGCGATTGTAAAGCTGCTTTGTGACAACGTGTTGTAAAAAGCACTATATAAATAAATTTGACTTTGACTTTGATTTATTGTCAGTCCATTACTGCTTGTTTTGCTTTTGGTTTCTTGGAGAGAGCTGGCTAACTGGAGGTTAAGTTGTGGAGAGGTTTCGCAATGCTGGAAAAGCCCTCAACGAACCTCCTGTAGTACCCACTACCCACTTTAGTAGGGTCTTGGGGGCAGGCCACGTCTTAAGAGCTTCTTCTCGGGTTCGGTTTGAATGTCATTTCTGGAGACTGCATAGCCGAGATAAAGAACTGATGTCTGGAAAAAGATGCATTTCTCTTTGGATAACTTCAACCTAAACCATTATCCATCCATTATCTGTACTGCTTAATCCCACTAGTCAGGGTCAGGGGGGCTGGAGCCAATCCCAGCAGGTTCAACCCAAACCATTTGAGACAACTTAGCACCTTCATCAGTCTTTCTTTGTGTTCCTCAAGGATTCTGGAGCTTCTCAAGGAAAACCAATGCAACTTTCAAGTGCATATCCCTCATGCACCTCTCCATTAACCTTTGGAATGTGCTGGGGGCATTGGTCACACCTTGAGGCATCCTATTGAACTCCCAGCATCCAAGGGGGAACATGAAGGCCGTCTTGGGTTTGTACATTTCTTCAACCTCGATCTGATAGTACCCTGATTTTAGGTTAAGAACAAAGAACCACCAAGAACCATTGAGAGCTGAGAAAGTGTCCTCCAGATTTGGAATGTTATATGCATCTTTAGTGTGTAGGTTTAGTTGCCTGTAATCGATGCACCACAGTACTTGACCATTCTTTTTTCAGACTACCACTATGGGTGATGTGAACCACTATGATGTGCAAACACATCAGGGATGTTGTTGCATGCTGTTTTTCCTCTAACTCAATCAAAGTTTATTTGTATAGCGCTTTTAACAACTCAAGTTGTCGCAAAGCAGCTTTACAGGGTTTACAAGGTTAACAATACTATGGGTCCAGAACCCTAATGAGCAAGCCAAAGGCGACAGTGGCGAGGAAAAACTCCCTATGATGGTGGAGAATAGGAAGAAACCTCGGGAGAACCAAGACTCAAAAGGGAACCCATCCTCCATTGGGCGGCCCGTTAACACACAAATACACAAGTCACACATAATTCACACAATCAGACTAGGTAAAAGGTAGAATTGAAAGTTCTGGGTTTTGATATTGTCACTGTAAATGTCTGTTGATGAATGCCAGGCTTTCATTCCGTGTTGGAATGCATATAACTGCGTCCTCTTTTCTGCTACAGTGTGTTACATACTGCCTGTTAAGCTTGTGTTTAGGGAGATAGAGAGTGGCAAAATAATGATAATAATAATAACACAACAGATATGAGGGTGAGACTAGATGGAGGGTGGTTAACAAAAATAAGTTTTTTCAAAAGAGGTTTCAGCTCTGCTTATAAGGGGAAATCCCTCTCCCCAATGACAGCTGGCCATCTGTCACTGGAGGGCTGATGATGGGGTCATGCGGACATCCTTCTAAAAATGTAACTTAAGGAATGCTATCTCAGCAAAATAAAATCCCCACTTTTCATGTAGCAACTCAACAACCCTTTACATGTAACACATAATCAGTTCAGCAAGGGGCAATGCCCTCACCGTAGTTGAAACAGTACCAGGGCTTAGATTTGAATATCAGTTTCATTTTAGTATGATTTTCCATGCAAATATCTGCATCATCTGACTTTCATTCTGCTCTGAGGCATCCCTGCAGATCCATTGCTGCTAACCCCCTTTGTCTTTTTTGTAACATGAATGTAGTTAGGTGGCTTTGCAGATTGCACTGATACTGACTGAATGAATGAATGTTCAATTTTTATAGCGCCTTTCAAGATACCCAAGGTCCCTTTACAACACAGGTACAAGTCTTACACGACCAATCACACACCAGCAAGAAGCGACAGCCAATTGCACACAGCGCACTCTCTACCGGGATCCACAGCCCCATGGGGGACTGAATGGGGTGCAGGAAGGGAACAAACCCCAGTGACCATCCACCACTGGGTATATAAGCATGTACACATTCATAAACACACACTCAGACAACTGTTTTTATTGAACATGAAGAGACACAGTCTCTATCGCCTTTTAATGTAAGACTGAAAATTGGTTAATATCCCTTTAAATAATGTGACGTAACTGTGAGGGGTAACAAGTTATCGAGGATAAACTGCTAACTGAGTAATACATTGAGATTTTTTTGAGAAATGTTGTTTATAATATATACAAATATGTACTATTTTGAAATCTAATGTGACACTATTTAAAACAGATCAGTTATTTTGTTCTCCCCCTTTCTTCTACGCACATGGACATTTGTCAGTACATGAGAGCAAAGATGAGGAGCCACCCCTGAGTCCCCAAAGGATCGTCCGAGTGAATCCACAGTGCAGTCTTTGAGTAAGAACTGTTCTCAGATCAGATCTCTACGGTAGGAAGCACTTTGATTTGTGGAGCTGCTGCAAGTCGGAGCCAGTACGGAACACCGGACTTTTTGCGTATTCATTTCAAATAATTATTGTATTAATTTCAGAGTCATAAAGTAATCACAACTGCAATTGTGTGATTATTCTGTCTTTTGTAAAATGTGTTTACTTTCTCTTTATATATATTTTACAGTATAAAAAGAAAATTAGTTAACATTAGAAATCTAATGTGCTTTACACATAGCAGTTGCATCAACCAACAATTACAGTATCTTATTGACGTTTGGAAAGAAATTAATAATTTGGGATTAATAACTAAATTCTAATTAAAAAATACTAAAATAACACAGTCCATTAAAATAATAATTAAACTAATAGTGTCAATTAGTGGTGTCACGGTGGGTCAGCCCAGACTCCAACAGAGGGCGCGCACACACACTTCTTCCCTCTCACACATGCCCACTTCGACTCTGCGCACGCCCTCTCACTCCCGGACACTCCCTCACTCCCAATCACCCGAGTATTAGCACCTGGCTCTAATTGGACTCAGGCTCTTTAAATCCCCACAGGTCGCACCGTCCAGTGCTGCGCATTCAGCCTGTACCCCTCACCTCTACGTGGGATAGCCTGCTCTGTACCGGACCTGCCATACGCCTGTGGCTGCGTTACTTACCTGCGTTACCTTGAGTATACTGTTGTGTTTGATCTGCCTAGTGGCCTGAGTATTTCAGTTTGAGCTATGGATAATAAAGCCTTTTGCTCACAGCCTCTGCCTCCTGCTGTCTCTGTCCCCACAGCACAAAATGCACAGCCTGTGGTGGCTGGAGCTGAGGAGCTGTCGTCACTGGAAGTCCTTCAAGGTAGGACGATTGGAAAGCAACAACAAGACATACTTGAGATGAACTTGATGCAAGTGATGTCCAGTTGTCTGCAGAGCCTCTCTACACAGGCGAGTACCTCTTCCTCCGCTATAAGGGTGGGTTGCATCCCCTACGGAGGGGACCCGGACAAATGTGAGGGCTTCCTGGTACAGTGCGGTCTGTACTTTAAGTAGCACTCACATTTAAGTGAACAAGCGAGAGTTGCATATGTGATTTCACGTTTGACAGGCAAAGTGCTGGAGTGGGGAGCGTCGCCGATCCTGTCGTCTGCCTACGACAGTTTCATAAACGAACTGAAGGATGTGTTTCACCATCTGAGACAGGGCAGGGCACACGTCCTGTGTCTGAGTATGCTCTGGACTTCAGGACTCTAGCGGCCAGTGCTGGTGGACGTTTTCTTGGCCAACCTTAAGCCAGAGCTGCGGGTCGAGCTGGCCTGCCTTCAGGAGGGACATTCCTTCAATCAGGTGGTTCAGCTGGCGGTCACGTACGACTGCTTGCTGCAAGAGAGAGGGAACCGCGTGCCGCCCTGCCCCATTTCCAGCACTCCTGCACCACCAACCCCCAAGGAGAGCGCAACACCAGAGCGGATGCAGCTTGGAGAGACGACCTCAGCCAGGGAGACTGCTCGCCTGGGCGGTGGCAGAGCTCGGGTGAGTAACTCCTTGACTGGGAATTTGCTCTCAATTTCTGCATCGGTGTCTTACAAGGGCTGCTCTGTGGGGGTCTTGGCCCTAGTTGACTCTGGAGCGTCGGGCAACATGATGGAGCTGGGTCTGGCGGAGCGACTGCGGGTTCCCCTGAAGAACGGGGGCATAATACAATATCGCACTGCTTACCTCCGTCTCACGATACAGGGTCACACTGAGCACATCTCATTTTACATCCTGTCCAACCTCTGATATTCCGTCACCTTGGGGCTCCCCTGACTTCGTTTACACAATCCACTCATTAGATGGTCATCAGATCGTATTTTACGTTGGTCCACTTCACATAGACGCGCGTATCGTTGGGCTCCCGCACGTCTTTTGACCACCAGCATAGAAAGCCCCAATGTAGCCAACTCCCAAGCGATCCCCAGCCAATACCGGCGTCTCACGGAGGTCTTCAGTGAGATGGATAACCATGGATAATAAAGCCTTATGCTCACAGCCTCTGCCTCCTGCTGCCTCTGTCCCTGTGTCACAAGTGGAAATAAAATTTTAATAAATAGGTATCAAATTTAGGATTCAACCATCATTTAAATGCAGCAACAATAAAGACTGGAAAGTTCATTGAATGAATGGAATGGTGCTTTAAATTGGACTAATTGGAGGTGGATTACCATGGAAGACATGTAGTGGTTTGTTTTTTGGACAAACCGCAAATGGATTGCAACCAATGCCATATATATATACACTAATATTGCCAAAATTATTCACTCACCCACGTGCCCCCACTGGACTCTAGAGCAATGGAGGTGTGTTCTCTGGAGTGAATCATGCTTCTCCATCTGGCAATCTGATGGGCGAGTCTGGGTTTAGCGGTTGCCAGGAGAATGGTACTTGTCTGATTGCATTGTGCCAAGTGTAAAGTTTGGTGGAGGGTGGATTATGGTGTGGGGTTGTTTTTCAGGAGCTGGGCTTGGCCCCTTAGTTCCAGTGAAAGGAACTCTAAATGCTTCAGCATACCAATACATTTTGCACAATTCTATACTGCCAACTTTGTAGGAACAGTTTGGAGCTGACCCCTTCCTCTTCCAACATGACTGTGCACCAGTGCACAAAGCAAGGTCCATAAAAACATGGATTGCAGAGTCTGTTGTGGATGAACATGACTGGCCTGCACATGACTGAGTCCTGACCTCAACCCAATAGAATATCTTTAGGATGAATTGGAGCCAGTGTTAATTTCTTTGACGAACAATTTTTTCATCCATGACAATAACTAAATAAAAACTATACGAAGGGATAAAAACAATGACGAAATTAATGGGCATTTTCGTCAATGAGTAAAAACGAGACGAAAATATTGGCAAGCGACAACATCCAATCAGACCTGATTTAGTTTAGTGAAAGGTAGGGATAAGTTAAGAAGAAATCCAACCGTAACTATTTTAGCGTAGACGGAGAGGCGGGACAAACCAGGTGACCGTCCAATCAGTACTAACGTCTTCACATCGCACAGAACCCGGGAAGACCATACCAGCCTGTGAACTGTGGTCACTCATGAAATTCAACTCAAAGTTAACTTGACAATGTCAGCAGGGAGAAAGATAAGAGGCAATATTTCTTCTTTGACTTTGAGAAAAACAAGACAGTGTGTATAAGTTCAGGTCAATAAAGTTGTTTGAAAATCAGTTTTTGTATATATTGCACATACAAACAATAATATTCTGTAACTGGTTAATAAATGTTTCATTTTGTGCAAGTGTATATAACGACTATTACACCATTTATATTTTAGTCCACTAAATTCTTTATAATTAGTCGACTAAATTCTAATGATAATTAGTCGACTAAAACTAGACTAAAACTAAAAACACTGATTGGAGCAGAGACTGAGAACAAGGCCTTCTCATCCAACATCAGTATGTGACCTCACAAATGCGCTTCTGGAACACACTCCTAAACCTTGTGGACATCCTTTCCAGAAGAGTTGAAGCTGTTCTAGCTGCAAAGGGTGGACCAACATCATATTGAACCCTATGTTAAAGGCCATTGTTATATAAATGGTCCGAATATCTTTCTTTCATAACAGATTGAGACCACCAGTGCACAGATGACGGGGAGTATGCAGGTACTGACAAGACTTTTTAGACCCCTTTGTCAACAAGAGAAGAACAAAGATGAGTTGTCTAGCACTTGACACAGATGCATCTTGTTTTGTTGTCTAGCACTTGACACAGATGCATCTTGTTTAGAGTTATAAGTAGTAAAACTACAGGACAGAACTGAAGAGGTGCAATCATTGTATGCATTACATTGGATGCATACTATGTATACTTTTTGCTGGGTGAGAATGCTCTGTGTCCAATCCATGATTTGAAAAAAGCTTTATTATATTGTTTAGGTAGAAGAAAATGCTACTGAATCATTGCAGGGGACTGGAAATTAATCATTCTTATCATTACACTTAGACAGTCCAAACCGGGAAGATGTCACGCCATGTTGACATTCTTATTTTTGTATGGTTTCGAGTTGCGGTCTGCTTGTGGTTATGGGCTCCCCCTTGTGTGTGTGTGTGTGTGTGTGTGTGTGTGTGTGTGTGTGTGTGTGTGTGTGTGTGTGTGTGTTTGTGTGTGTGTGTGTGTGTGTGTGTGTGTGTTTGTGCAGGTGGAGAACATTAACGAGAGTGTGAGCTAGGTTTGGAAATTGTATGTGTGTGTGCAAGAATTAGAGTTGTGTTGGAAGTTACTCAGACAACCATATACCGAACAAAGGTTTTATCTCACAGACGTACGCCTTATATGTATGTATATATATAAATTCAAACATCTAAACATTTAAATGTTTAATCGAATTCTCTACATGTAGGATCAGATAATATGTCTGTACTGTAAGTATTTTGGAATCACAGGTAATGCTTCTAAAGCTTTAACCAGAAATAGTTGATTGTTGCACTTGCAGTAAAACTGCTGATGATATAATTTAACAAAGAGCACATTCAGCCCCCCCCCCCTCCCCCAGTTCAAAACTGCCCTGAAAAATTATCCTTTCCAGTCATTAAGATTTTGCTTATCGCCACCAGCACTCTGAGCGATCTCATAACTTGGACAGAACCCCAAGGCTCTTCTGTGACATATTGGCAGTTTGCAGATAAATGAAACAGCTGATTGCATTTGGGAGCCAGCAGTCCCTTGATAAACAGGCTCATTACAAGCAACAACACTGTTTTACTACAATGGACCTCAGTGTCCAGAACCGTTCTTAAATAGATTGGCAAGGCTCTGTAACATGATTTAATTTTCTAGAGCCTGAAGCCAAAGTAACCAGAGAAATATAAAATATCAAAAATGAACCATATGGGTGATCAAACCATAAAAACAACATTAAACAACAACAACCAAAAAATTACTTCTGATTAGAGATTTAGAGAGTTGTGGTTTCTCCGGAGAGTATGGATGAAATATGAAGGTGAGAATAGGGCGCATGCAGTACTCTGTGTCTGAATTCAATTAAGTCAATGTTGCATGTTTCTTGTTATGGATGTGCCATGCTAAGTGTTTGCTGTAATTGAAATGATCATAAGAGCATTTGTTTTGAGCACAAATATACAGATCATGTCAGCCTTTTCTAGCAGAACAATTATCTCAAATGTCAGCCTGTATGCTCCCTGGGAGGTGTACACCAGGACAGGGATTTGCAACTGATTTATAAAACTCAGTCAAATGTAGTGTTCCATAAACACACACATCCCCTTCCATTTTAAGAGCACGTAAACCTTGACGGTAACGGTTCTATGAAAATCACTTTCTGGCTAAAAGAATATGGCAGACACACCCATGATAGCCACCACTCCCATGTCACAGTGCGTTCTATCATTTGAGACAAGCATACAATAGGCTCATTTTCTTTATGTGCTCACATTTTTTCATAACGACTTATTCGACTAGTAAACATCTAATATCAAAAACTAGAATGTTTAATGAGCTTGACTGCTACTAACAATTAAGATACATATCTGAAAAATGTCATGCCATTTGAAGTTCAATTGACATGTGCTTGAATTAAAAGGCAATGCTATTCAGTACATAAAAAGGAAAATATTGTCTTGCTGACAATGCAAAATAAATTCCTAAAAATGTTTTTATGCTATCCTGTCAAATATTAAAGGCTCGAAATACTGAATACTAAGCAGAAAGTCTAAAAATATGCATATCAGTATATTTGCCATGATGCTGAACAGTATTCCTTTACGGAAGGTGAACTGCTATGTTTAAAGATTCACCTACAGGAGAAAGAAGTTTCAATAGTGAACAAAGCAAGAGAATTCTGCCATTTGGTCCTCCCTCTCCCACGTTTCCCATGAGAATAATTTCAGTTGGGGGCAAAGAGTCACTGAGCTTGACCTCCTTCCCGAAGGAGCAGGACCACGCCACAAACTAAACCCAAAATAAGTATTATGTAAAAATAAACAAATGGGTAAGGGGCATAGTGCATTAGAAGTCTCATGAAAAGAGGGAGAGTGATATCACCCTCCATGGGAGACCTGAGTCCTAACAATCTCTTGAAGGTTTTCAAAGCAAGAAGAACTAAGGGAGATGTACTTTGATTGGGCTTGTTTATCAATAACTTCTGATCATAGATGAGCTCTGATTTTATTATACTGCATATTTGTTGGGACAAAAAAAACTCAAACAAGATTTAATTACTAATCTTCAAAGATCCTAAATGTTCAATGAGTAGTGGCAATGCCATTTACAGAAAATATATACATGTTTTATGGATCAGTTAAACAGCCTGTAAACCCCTCCCTAGTGAATGAACCATGCAGCCTGGCCTCCTGTGAGATTGTTCTTGTTCCTCTTAACGTTTTTTATACATAATATTTCATCTGCAGTCTTGCAAACGTTGCAGTCGTCACGTATGCAAAATGCTGCAACATGGAGGAAAACCGTGCCCTTCTGTATTTTAGCATCTGACTCTCGCCGAGAACATCACCCCCGCCTCCCACCCTAATCCCAAAGAAAGTGGAGTAGAAAACACCACCAGATACAAAACTGCCAGTGTGTCTATGCCTAGCCAGTGATGTGGTCATGGGGAACATCCCTGAGGCGTTTGAGGCTCGTGTGGCATGGTGTGTGTCCCAATGATCACACACCACCACAGCAATGAGGAGACCACAAAACACCACACATGCAGTCTTGCCCCAGAGAAAGTGTTTCCACGTCCTCAGCTTTGGAGTCATTGCTTAGTGCTTAATAGGCACCTATTTCTTATGTTACAGTTCTGAAGAGAGTCTATTTTGCACAAACTGGCATATGGCCAGAGAATTTATTTTAAAATGTTATGCAACCTTGTGAACTGCATCTAACTGCATGTTTTGTACAGTTAGTGTACACAAAAGAAAAGTACTTTATTAAAGATTTAGGACCTAAAAATGTAGGACTTAAAATGATCTAAATGCAGTAAAACTCATGTTTGATCACACCTATGCGCATCGTATAAGACTTTGCTGCAATGTGAAAGATATTCTTCTGGAGTGTAGTCAGATTTTGTTTCTGTACAAAGAACACAATTAACAGTTTTGTATGTTATATTTGTTAAATTTCTATAAAAGTTTTGTAAAAACACTAGAGTCACTAGACTTGTCAGGGTCAAGAAAAGATTAAATAATAGAGTGAAGTTGATTGGCAGCAAAGAAGAAGAGAGTGAATAAATGCTTTAGAGCAGTGAGCAGAGAAAGAGCGTGTGCTAATAGACCTCCCTCAGTTCCGTCTCTCCTCTCCTCCTCCTCCCCACACACTCCCTCACTCCCAGATAAGAGGGCAGAACTCCGTCTTTCTGGTCATTTCAGACACTGCTTTAGGACAGGAAAGTCTTTTTGCATTTGTCTTGTTTTCATCTCTCTAAAAAGAGTTTAGGAGTCTGGTCCGGGGGGGTTCCTCCTCATTCTCCTCCTCGTTCGTCTTTCACAGAGTTCAGTGCTCTGTGCATACAGCTACTTTTGGGGGGGGTGGGGGCTTACACTTCAGTTTGGTTCCTCACATAGCAACAGGGGCCAAAGAAAGTTTAAAGGAAACAAGACCCTGCTTAGGAAAATAACCCCCTCCACCAACGGGAGAGACCCAAACATAGAGACATCGTGACAGAAAGGAAAAAAAGAACAGCAGAGTCAGAAGACGGAGCATCTTTTCTCACATCCGCAGCTATGCGCGCTTCCCTTGTGGCTGAGTGAGCAGGTGAGCCCTTTGCCCACAGGTGCCCTTTTCCGCACGCTGTGACCCATCCGGGCGTGTAGCCATGAGGCTGGCCGCACACAGACGGTGGCTGGCGCTGCTCCTGCTGCTGTCGGAGGCGGCGGGGGCCGGTCGGCGGCGGGACCGGGAACGGGCAGAGGCGTGGGCAGGGCGAGCGACGGAGGAAGCTGCACCGCGTACAGCACGGCCAGTGCAGCTACACCTTCCTCCTGCCTGAGACGGTCAGCTGCAGGACCGGGGCGGACCCCTACGGGAACGGCAACGTTGTCCAGAGAGACGCGCCCCCCGGAGAGGGCGAGTGGCCAGCCCAGCGACTACAGCATCTGGAGACAGCCATGGAGAACAACACCCAGTGGCTCCAGAAGGTGAGTACCAACGATACCACTGGCATACCCCACACCATTACCCTCCATTACCCCACACCATACCGCACACCATTACCCCACACCATTACCCACCATTACCGTTAGTCACTTTACATTGCTGGACACAGGTTCACATGAGCAATGATGATGATGATGGTCTAAGTTTGCAACTTTCGTAATGGGGGTGAGTGAAGTTGCAAATTCAGAGTAAAGCCTCAACCACGGTAAGTGATCTGGTGAAATACTGTACGTGGTGGTTTTGTGCATGGTGATTTTTGGCCGTTTGATATGTGAGCCTAAATGGGCCTAAATGGGTTTAGGCTGTGCAAAGTGAGGTCGCTGGCAGGCCCAGGCAGATTAAAGCAGAGATAAATCAGTATGACGAGATGCGTGGACTGAGGACTGTGAAAGGCGTCCACAATGTTCAAACTGTCACAAAGTCTTTTATTCTTTTCTGGCTTTCTTTGATATCAACTTGATCTTAATCGATTTGCAGTTGTGGCATATTGCACATAGAACGCGTACTTGAAGACATCAAAAGGGCTGTGATAAAGTTGTGAGAGACTTTTAACAATCAGTTTGATTGTGCTGCTTTTTCTGCTCTGATCCAAGTGTTCCTCATTGGAAATTCTGAAGGCACACAAATCAAACTAAGGTGTGTTTGATCTATTCACTTGACTGTCAGCAAAGTGTTTTAAAACTATGGTGTCCATTGAAATAAACTGAATACAAGACTTCAGTGTTATTTCAAGGAATTGATATGCTAAGTGATTTTGACTGAGGTAATGAATAGATGAATAGGTATTGGTAAGCATGTGTGCAAGTGTACGTGTGTGTGTGTGTGTGTGTGTGTGTGTGTGTGTGTGTGTGTGTGTGTGTGTGTGTGTGTGTGTGTGTGTGTGTGTGTGTGTGTGTGTTGGCATACCACCCAGGTTGATAAATGAATGTAGGTCATGGAGGAATGTTTCAAATGCTTCACCTCATGAGGAAAATAGACATGACCTCCGACTTGACTCTTTTGAAGAGACAAGATCAAGATTTTAAAGAAAATAAATAAACAAATCAACATAAAACCTTCATTATGTCAATCAGTGACGTAATTACTGCTTTGGGAGTTCCACTTTGTTGAATAGTGGGGGTGTAGCCAGTATTGGTATACTTCCCTTCACAAATAAACTAAATAAACTCATATATGCAATCAAAAGCATTTCTATTCATGCGATCACATACTGAAAACACAGTGACTGCCCTGTGTGTGCTTTTCTCCTGTTACGGCCATAGATTGTTTCCAGGTCGTTTGTGGACTAGTCCTCAAACTGCTGACTCACATGCTGGGGTCTTAAAGAATTCCAGCACATCTGTAAGCAGCAGTCATAAAATCAAGCTATCAGACCTAGGGGGGTAATTTGACAGCAAAATGGGAAAAGCTTTCTTTGATGTGGCACTGATCACTCCTTACCTGATAACCTACAAGATTCAAACGCAACAAAAGACATACCACATTCTTTAAACCTTGAGGGGGGGGGGGGGGGGGGGGGGGGTCAAGGAAAAGGAATGGAGGGGGTGTGCTAAGGATGGCAATGGAAGCCATTTGAAGTCTTTGCTTATTTTTACGTAATGGCCTTGGCCCAAAGATCTTTCTGGAAAAGAGCCCCTCCGCCATCAAAGGCCAGGGTATTAGCGATTGTACGTCCCATTTAGAGCAGCTTCAGATACAGCGTAGGACCCAGACCCCTTTGAGTATAGACTCCACTAGGAGAGACAAAAGGGACTTTTGGTCAATGTCAGTGTGTGTGTGTGTGTGTGTGTGTGTGTGTGTGTGTGTGTGTGTGTGTGTGTGTGTGTGTGTCTGTACGTGTGGGTGTTAATTTGAATTTTTGTTTTTATTTAATTAATACCAAGAAGTGAATGCTTTTTTAAACCTGATTAACGTTGGGGTCCATCTGGGTCTGGACATTTCTGATTCCTGATGGTTCTTGGTCAGATTTTCACTCTGGTTTGTACCTACTCTGGTTTAGAGAGCTGCACCATGGTCTACTGTGCTACTCCTGTGTTACAGAGACATGCCAGTGATCAGCAAAAGAGAGAAGCTATATTATCCATGCTCATTCCCCTTGATTTACTTGGACAGTGTGAAAACAAGGTTGCATTATAACTGACATTAAACACTGCAGGGATGTAGTGGACATTATATAATTGGCTATTGCTCAAAAATGCTGTAAAACCACTCAAAATAAGAAAAAAAATGGAGTTGGGTGAAACGACTCCTTTTAACCATGCTGCAACACATGAATAGCTCCCCCTGCTTTACGATCTGGGTTTTGTTGTCCGCCTATTTCTTGTTTCATTCTCCCATTGAGATGTAAAGGATGGTCAGAGAGATCAGGTGAGAATAGGCTGGGAAGCATCATCAGCAGGACCACCGAGGTGCACCTTTACATCACTTTAATTTGCCTCTTTAAAAGCAGCATTGGGGTTTTCCTCTGCGTTTGTCAAGGGCCTGGCCACAGAGCACTCCACGCCAGCCCATCCAATCTGAGAAACACATCAAATGTTCCTTCATCGTAATGTTGCCACATGTTGCTGTGAAAAATGTTCGCTTGAAGCTCAAAATAAATAGCATATTCATGGTGGGAACTTCACCAAATATGTTTGGGAACTGAGGGAACTGTGTTTTAAGAAAGCACAGAGGCCTCAATATTATTTTCGATTTAGAAGTGAGAAACTTTCTCCATTCTATACCTACTTGTTTAGGATAAAAGTGAGTGATTGCACAACGTGAATGCTTAGATAAAAATGTTTTAAAATACTCTTTGAACTTCTGCTGCTGTGCTTCTTTGCAGAAAGCCTGTCTCACAGCAAGAGCTTGAATGCAGATAGTGAACTCAACAGCACTGATAGGTTAAATGTGTGCGTATATATGTGTGTGCAGTAATAGTAGTAGCAGGGTTTCTCTCATTCTTTGTGATGTGATGCGACGTGTGTGTGCATGAACACATCCTTGCTGGGTTTGGCCCTGATCACAGCAGCCGGCTTTAGTTTGTTAAACAAACACTTTGTTCATGTTTATCATTCTTGGGGAAGTGTCTTTGAAAGCGCAGGGCTTATGAGGGGAGGGACTGAACACTGCCTAGGTCGTGTCGCCTGCCCCTGACATCAGTCAACACCAAGAGCTCAATCACAGCCAGGACTCCTACACACTGATAAGAGTCCCTCTTACATAGTGGGATATTGAACACTATTACCTTTTTGGCACTGGTTCAACTGAAAGTGCTCTTCTTTTGACAGGCCTTTGACATTTTAACATCATAATGGGGTGCTACTGCAGCAGTGCACACCATAACTTACAAATCTTGAAAAGGATACTGAAAATACAATATTGCAGTGTTGAAATATTGTCTGACACTGTAGGTTTCTGATGTTGCTCTATTTTAGGGCTGGGACTGGGTGAACTACATAGTATTTAGGTTTCCTGTTGTTAGGTTAATGCTACATGTGGTGTTTTGTGTGTGTTTTAACTATCACACTGAATTTTGAATACCATGCATTTAAAATAACTGGCCTGATTTGGCTAATGCAACACTGCAGCATGTGCTAGCACACCTCTGTGTGCCATTGAGTGGCCTGATTTGTCAGCTTTCCTTTTTCGCTGTTAAGATTATTAATTATTTGGTATGACTGTCATCCTTTAAGTCTTCTAGTTAATGATATGTTTAGCCATTCTTATATTCTTACAGCCTATTGGAAGTTCTATAGTGCTATTCCTGTATTCAGCCCTACATCTTAGAACATGTTTTGTTTAGACATTCCAAACTTGGGACTCATGAATTCATAATCATTTCATTCCAGATTGCTGTGCTTTTATACCTCGGAAGAAGTCACGTAATCTTAAAATATTCCAGCACAATGCCAAATCTGGTTATAGTTTGCTCCTAACCAAAACATGCTATGTAGATTTGAGTCATTTTGACTGGTGAACATAAAATGGAAAATGTATCTACAGATATGATAGAAATGGGAAATAAAACTAACGCTTTCCAAGGACATGAAAATGACCCGTCAATCCATTTATTTTTAAGACAGAATGCACCACATCACAGCATGAACCTCAACGTCTTGAGTTTGTTACGATTATGTCTAGGGGCCAGTTGTAAATGAAGAGAAGGTGAGTGTGGGCATGGCTGAACAGGTCTGATTCCAGTCAGATTCTTGTCATTGATAAATCAAAAACATCCTCACTCACAGGGATGGTGAACACGTTTTGCTTGTTCTTGAAATCCTTCGGTTTTTCAGATTTCCACAATTGGTGTTAAATTCAATTGCCATATATTTGGCTTGGCCCCAGTACAAAGTACAAGTTGGGTCACTGCAGTGAAATTGAAGGGGACTCATCAGATATAACCTCAAACATTTGGCCAGTTTCCACAGACTGCCAGGAACTGCAGAGTGATCTGATCCTGGACCAGTGGCACTAGGGTTCCCTTTGCATCTTCAGATTAATGAGATTATTATTGAGATACTCCAAAGAGGCCAAATCGTACAGTAAGCCTGCATTCATTCAACTTTAAATTTAATTACATGTAAGCAGGAATTCTCAGGCCCTGACAGTTAGTCTTGAAACTCAAAATGTTGCTCAACTTTGTGACCATCTGTTGCACTGTTAATTTCCCAAAAATATGTTTCGTCAGATTTATCCTCATAACTTCAGAGTGTCAAAGACCTTAAACACATCTTCTGATTACAGATAGAAGAGGGAATTTAAATCCTCTGAAAACATTTGACAAAGCCACCAGCGCCAACATTACACACTTCACAATTGCAATATGGGTCAGAAAAAAATGTTTTAACACACGCCTCAGATGAGAACCTCGTCTTGGACAAAACCTTTGCATCACAGTGAAATAAAACAAAACCAGCCTGCTGAGCACCAAGAGATCATTGTGCATAGCCTATAGTGTTGCTAATAGCTTCGCCATTTCTCCTGCTGGCTTTCTCTAGCTGAAGAAGTCTGGAACTCTCATCACGTTTTGATGCCTCATTTGTCAAGCAGGGTGAGGAAGACACTGAAAATAACAGTGCTAGTACAAAAATACACTAATGAGCCAGGTGCCCTTGGGGAGAACCATCATCCATCAGTTCCATTTTTAAACCCTTTGTGACTATTCCTGTAGGCAAACTGGGAGTTTTAACCTCTCACTTTTTCTGTCTAATGTTTTCCTGTGAAATGTCATTTTGTCACATCTAAAGAGTAAGGATTAAATGATCACCACCCAGTAACACCCTTTTAATTGGCTATTGCCCTGACTGCAATGTAAATATTCAAACATTCAATGTATAGCTAGCCTAAGTGTCCTGAGACTGTGCACATATGGGAAAAAACCCAAAAGCAAAATAATTACATTGCATGTTTCAACTTCACAGCTGACTGATTTACCGCATTTCTCCTCCTCTCATTTCATTATCAAAGACCAGGGACTAAAAATAAGTAAAGATTCATCAGATATTAATGAAGCTATACTTACTAATTTCCTGACCACTTATTACTGTGTCTCACAGGGACCTATAGTCACAATACAGTACCTACATACTGATTAGGTCAGACTGGCTGAAAAAAACAAACACTAGAGGACCTATATAGAAAAATTCAGTAACATTATAAACTGCATTACAATAAGAATCAGTATGAACTTGCTAAAAGTAAATCTCTTTCTCTTTGTAGAACTGTCAAAAACTGCATTCACATACAGTTTATCGAAGAACTGTAATAAATCGTTTAATGTATACTACTGTTGTGAACATTTTATCTTAAATTTTATAATTAAACATACTCAGATAGATTCCGCTGACATTTATCGGATAGAATTCATAAGTGAACAATAACCTATGCCTCTGACACCACGTTTCGCCTTTGTTCATTATTGCTGGACACAGTAATCCTATTATAACGTATAACATAATACATCTTCAGTGTGTTCATCAGACTAGTTTCATTTTAGCCACAAGTAGATTGAAAAATAGCTAATAAATTCTTAGACCTTTGTTAACTTGAAATTGGTGATGCAATTAGTTGTTTTAGACTGGAAATACAGTGGGGTTGTCTACCTGCCATATAAAATATCTAGTGAATATTTACTATAGACTGTGTCTTATACACTTTAACTGTAATACAAATACATGTAATAAAAGATTTTGGAGAAGCAACCAGGACCGTCACGGAGGAAAAAAAAAAACTTAAATTGCCAATTAATTTTCTGTTAATTTTGAATCAGATTGTGATTCTAAATTATTTTTTCCTTGACACCTTACAAGTCTTTAACACATTCAGGGTGATTTTCCCACAAAACAAATGAATCTTGAAATTAAAGTACTGCTAATAAGGCTCAGTATACTTGGTTTAAATTGGCAAAGTACAAGTAATTTTTGGCTGGCCTACTTTAAATGGTTATTACCTTCCTAATGAGTGATTGTGGCTCTTGCAGTTTTTAATGGTGGAGGAATCAACAGGGCTCATTCCTTTTTGTGTATTATCCAAGTAATGAGTTATTACTTTACCAGTATGATCATATTCATAGTTTAATTTAGGTATTAATTCAGTCAGCTTAACATTGAATAATATGCTATCATACCATATTTGAAATAAATAAAATGTAAATTTCTTTACACACTGTCCCTGTTGTCAAAAACATGGCAATGGCATATTTAGTAAGAAGCACCAGTAAGAGCACAGAGCAGGGGCTTCATCCATTACTCAGCGTCCTGTGTTTCCTGTCTTATGTCTGAACTCTCTTGGCCAATAGGCATGAGCATTAGCCCTGAGCTTGTTTGTTTACATTAGCCCAGACAGAGAGGGAGAGGAATCTCAACTTGTGTAGCGCAGCTGTATTCTCCCCTCCGCTGCAGGGTCAGCAGTGAAGCCCTGATTGGCTGCAGGGAGATCTGAATTGCAAAGTAAACACAGGAGGCCTACAGAGGAGCAGGACATTTGATAATTAGAATTAATGCTGGAATCTGGCTCAATCAAATTTAGTCTTAACCCTGCAACTCTGTACCATTATAATACAGAGAGGAAAATATATATAATACATATACATAAATGGTAGAGAATATATATAAACGTACTTGAGGAGGCGGCTTTGACACAACTGCAGGAGATCTTGGAGTTTATGTGATTTATTAACAAAAACACAAGGAAGACTAAAACTAAGAAGACATCAAACACAGATAAACTGAAGACATCAACCAGGTAATTACTCGCTAGAAATACAGACGGAATTCATGAACAAGGACATGGATGCAACATATATGAAGCTACATAGACCAACAAAGGCACACAAAGCAAACACCAATGAACAACAAGACTAGAAATCAGAGACTGAACTTAACACCAGAACACAAGACATGAAAAACAACAGAAGAAACTAGAGAATACTTAGTGTAGACACAGGAACAAAACAAGAGTGACTATGTGCAGTCACTAGGTGCAGGGTAAAACACAGGGTTTAAATACACAAACCAATAACCAAATGAGACACACCTGACAACCACGACGAGGGGGCGGAGTACAAGGAAGGGACGTGAATTTCAAAATATAATAATAATAATAATAATAATAATCTTTATTTGTATAGCACCTTTCATACATACATGCAACTCAAAGTGCTTTACAGTATAAATAAAAGAAACATAAAAAGGAGAAGACAAAAAGAAAATGTTAGAAGAAATTAAAGTAAAATAACATAAAATGTAAAAAAGTAAAGTAAACAATATAATAAAAAGTAAAGTAAATAAAACTAATTAAGATAAGTAAATATAAGAAGATAAAAATAAAATATTAAAATTAAAGATAAAAAGAATTAAGTAAATTGTAATAATTAAGTAAAGTGACAAATTATAAACTAATAGACTAGAGTTTCTTAACTAAAAGCAGATCTAATATATATAAAAAATATATATAATTTATTCTTTGGAGAGGCAGATATGTCTTGCACTGACTTAGCTCCTCTAAGCAAACAAAACCATTTTGCAATGCTCACTCTGTTGACATGTGGGGTGTTTGCTTATTTGTATGTCTGCATCCCATCAACCAAGTAGATACTTGTTAGCTGGCCATGACCAAATGTATAATTGCAAGCTCATAAATCCTCATGTTCCAACCTGCTGATGTGAAGTTAATGTAGCTGACACTTACTACTCTCAACTGGAGCAGCGAGGAGGTATGGACCTCCCCAAAGGACACCCAAATACCGCACATCACCGTGATAGGCAGAGTCATGTCGCATTTGATAAATTAGAGTGCTAAGTAATGACTAGAAAGACTTGCAATGAAGACTCAGTTTAGTTTAAGGGCCTCCCTAAACACATAAAGACACATTTTTAAGAGACAGCTATAATACCTTCAGAGGTAACCCAGTCCTCTGTAGGATACACATGAACAACTGGGAGCTTTCACAGACTATTAATGTACATGTCATTCATTCTCATGTTTCACACAGAGATCATGAGATTCATATGTTTGACCCATGTTTAACACCTAAGTAGGGGCGTCTTATGTACTGAATCTACAACCACAAAAGAGGTACATTTTCTGTGATCCAGCTACTTTTTAAGCTGATGCTTATTTTCCATTTTTATAACCCCCCCCTCCCCCCCCCCCCCCATTCATAAGCCATTTGCTATTTCGATCTGTAGTCAGCATTATGCATACTTTATGGCCCCCAGTAGTATGCTAGAGTAGATGTAAAACATAAGGAGATATAATTATGTAATTATATAATAATGGTATAGAATGTATAGTTGACATTAAGCTCTCATAGAGTGTGACGGATAAGTTCCTTACCCACAAGTCTCAGTGGTAGATTATATTTCCAGTTCAGCCTTCAAATGTTATAGCTTAGTTGACAATCGTGCAATATATCTTAATGCAAACATCTGGATTTGGTAAGTAATTTCTTTAAAGACATACAAACTCCTGTTAACAAATGAAAAATGACTAAACTATTAGCAAAGATGAACAAGCTTTATAATCCAAAATTTGACCTGTCACCTTAACTTCTCATATGCCCATTAAAACATTGTAAAGAGGGGAAATGCTTTCTCCTGGGGCTTCGTCAGAGAAGACCCTTTCTTTTTTCTCAGTCCAAAAAAGTGCATGAAGAGAATGAAATATAGAGACTCAAAGCATCTCCACATGGGTTCAAAGAGCCTGCTTTTCAGACACGTTTGGCTCTGTATACCATATCATAGGAAAACAGATAACAAGACTAATCATATTTGCATGTGGCCATGTTTGTGTCTGATATAAAGCTGTGCTGTCAAAAGATGAAAAGAAGACAGCAAAATGCCTTTAAATGTCCCCGAAGGCCTCAAATAGCAGGGTAGCTATTCGTTGTCATGGAGATCGAATTGGTAATGCGATGTTCTCGGAAGAAGGGGAAGTTATTTTCAGTGCATTTAGTACAAGGGTGGGGGGGTGAGAAAGTGTGTGAGTGCATGTGTGCATGAGAGTGTTTGTGTACATGTGAGTATATACAATCTTGTTTGGGTGTGGCTTTGCTGTAAACTGTAGCATGGCATTACAGACACACACAAGCATACACACATCTATACAGACACACACTCCCCCATGTCTCCTCCAGTCCTTTTGTAAGGTGGGAACCAGAGCCAAAACTGTGTGTGTGTGGAGGGGTGGGGGGTCTTGGGGGGTGATGGGTGTGTGTGTGTCAAAAATGCAAGTGAGTATGTATATTACTGTAATTTATATGAAACATTGAGATCACATATTAAATTGTCAGAAAACATCAAGGTTGATAACACTAAGAATTCTAGCATTAAGATGAATGTCCAGTGTGATTACTGAATGTTAACACAGGCTGAAGGTTTATTTATTTATTTAATTATTTTTTATGAACATCAATATATAACTAGATTATATGATCTGTATTCTGGTTTTCTGGACCAACACCCAAAACAATATATTAAATATATAAGGGAATGATGGTTATGAAAATCTCACATTATTTACAAATTTACAATTTATTTAGCATGGAACATTAATTAGATACCAATCAAATGTACATCAAAAGTAGTTTCTACAGTTTATTTTCTATGCTTTATGCAATTTTATTTAATTTATAAATCTGTAAAAAAAATGCTTGGGAATACTGAATGGAAAACCCATTACAATAAAATCAATAGTTAAGTGCAACAAAATAAAAAATTACTCACTTAAAAATTATTAACACAATAAAATCAATGGTTTTTTTTGGTCACTGACATATGGAAGAACTGTTGTATAGGCATTTTAAGTCACAGACAGTTGGCAAAGATGAAAGTGGAGGAAACAGATGAGCCCACTACTCGGCTTTGCCCATCTGGTCTTGATTTGAGTAGGGATGATGTTTGCTGGCAGGATTGCAGGAATCACCACCACCCCCACCCCCCCCCCCCCCCCCCCCACCACAAACTAACGTCTCAGCTCAAATCTAATACGTTCAGAGACCGTTCAGGAGGAAGTAGTAATGTAGTAAAAAAAAAGACTTGCTAATGTATCTGCCATTGTGCTTTCTGTGCCCAAGGCTGTCACATCCAATCAGCCAACCTGATCCCCCAGCCGCAGTGCATGTGAACAGCACGTCGTCCCACACAATTGCACTAATAATCAGGATGCCAAATCATATTACAGGTCAAATTACAAAAAATGTTTTGAACAGTTCCATAATTACAAACTTACTCTTTATCCCTTTAACCCTTTATCAAAACACCACCAGTTTAATTACATTTTCTTTTCCACCAGAAGAGTGTATTTTTGTTCTGTTAGAATGTATTTTTTCTAACAGTGCAACAATGTTGTGCCCATAAAATTATTTATTTTTTATCACTTTTAACTACTTAGCTACACAGCTGGCAACCCTTGTATTGCTAAAGAACATATTGTGTTCTCTGGCACACAAATGTGAGAAATTGTGTATTTTTTGTAAGAAATTTTTTAATTTGGGGATAACTTTGCTCTCTTGTCCTTATTAAAGCTTTCAGTGTACAATGTACTTATATGTGTCTCCAATTCAACTGCCCTAAATGCACATGAAGAGACATTGGTCCAGTTTGTTATCCTAAGTATGCAAACTGTATCTTTTTACTGAGGTTCTGTAAGGAACTATAAACTTCTCATTACTAGTATCTGTGCACTACTCCAGAGTCTTTTAGTATCTTGCATACTTTACCTAGCTGTTTGTCAAGTTTGGCTGTGTTATTTCTGGCATGTAGACTTTAATACATGATGTATGTTTTTATCATAACCATAGAATATAGAACAAAAACAAGTGGTTTGTTAGCATTGCCATAAAAAGCTTGTATTCTCTGAATTTATGGCACATGTTTTCAGATACTTCACCACTGAATCTCTACATCTGGTTGGATCTAGAAGCCACCCACATAATCAATAATTCTATAACAATCCATTTTTATGTCATTATGTTTGAAGGAATTTCCTTGAAATTCTCACACTGAATGTCAGGCTGAAATCTCATAGGTTTGTTTTATTAAATTTTGGAACAGTGACACGTGAGAAGATAAAAATGTGGTTCTATCTGTAACACTTCCAGCAAACATTGTCCACACCTACTCTTTTATAAAAATGTATGATATTGAAAACATAAAATATTCTATTGATCTCCTAAAAATGATAGAGTCAGAAAATGTACCTGAGATATTAATGATGCACACTTAAGTGTTTTTGCAGAATGAACTAAGCAGAAACAACACAGTTCTCTTGGTTAAACATGTCTTTTCAGCAATAAAATACAGTATAAACACAGCTGTTAGATGATGACATATAAACTACAACCCCATTCCACTGTGATTATTTAAGGTAGCGAACAGTCCGTAATGGAGAATATCACATATCCACAGAAGTTTAAAATGAAAGGAATTTTTTTTCTCAATCTCTGACCGACACTGGCACTCCAATTATTCTTGAAGTTCATGAGCTTCTAAAACAGCACTTGAACCCGAGGCCAACTCCTCCATTTCTGGCAGGAATGTGTCTGTACCTTTTCATAAAGTATCAGCAATTAGAAAAACATGCTAAAAATATCGTTCATGAGGTAGAATGTAATAGTAGTGTAGAAGTAGAACTAATGTCACGTTTTCTGGTGTGGAGGTGAACACCAGGGAAACCTTCACAGAAAGGGAAACTCACATATATAATTACCCTATTTTTCTATAGTATTTCCAAAACTGTATTTGAGTATGGGAAACCCCAGAAACCTACTATATGTTTTACCACTGTTTTAATAGTGGCTGTTAAAACCTTTTACTGGACATTTAACCAAATGTTTTATTTGCCATTTGTCATTAAACCAAATACCATACAAATATTTTATTCATAGTCCACATGCACAGAGGTTGCAGTGGTTATTACTACACAGCTGTCTTCATTCAAAGGACATATAAAATAAAATTCAGGATCCAAAGCCCATGCAAAAACCACAGAACAGACCCTCGACCCTCAACTAAATCCGAATCCAGCTCTCTGAGTAAAATAGGTTCACATTAGTCATTTCCTGTCTGCTACTAAACGTTGTCAGAAATGCATAAACAGGAATGTTTTACAGCATGTTAGTATTAAATCAAATTGGGGTTTTTTTAACAATAGTTTCCTTTCCTTTATTAACATGACCTATAAGGAACTTCTCTTTTATTATTAAATGATTAGTAATTCAACTATAAGAAATAATGCAAGTCATCCCAGGACCAGGCCTTAAACACAACTGCTGGTTTGCACCCTGGAGAGTTTTGGATAGTCTGGAAATGCCTTTTGAAGGCTGCAAGAGAGGCAACGAGTAAAGCTACGAATAGTTGTGCTGGATCAGAATCAAAAAGCGAAGAGAAGGAAGTTATTGTTTGGCTGGCTGGAGATCCGTGGATGGTGTGCTTTTGGGGGGGGGGGGGGGGGGGGGGGGGGGGACCTGCAGATAGAGCCAGCACTGGAGGAGGGGAAGTGAGCAAAGAGCCAGAGAACCAGCAGGGGGCGGGGCCTCTGCCACTGCTTCCCTCTCCTCTGTCTCTGCCATGGGTCTGGATGCTTTCATAGCTGGTTGTTTGGGCCGGGATCTGATCAATTTATCCCCATGACAGTCACTTGTATATTGTATATGACTATCAGTCACGTGTAGAGGTATTTAGTCCTAGTGAGAATGATTGGTCCTAGTGAGAATGATTAATAGAAAGTTGACAGGACTTTGCCTTAAAGGGACAGGTGACCTGTTTTCATTTGAGTCCCTTATGTCTTATGTTTGCAAATAATTGTATGTATATTACTTGAACATTTAGCCTATATAAAGATGATGTTTATACGCTTGTAAGTGGTTTAGTTAATTTTTGTTTTGTCAAAACACAGTATCTCCAAACACAAGCATAAAGAGTTGGTGGAAGACAACAGAACGGGGCATGAAATAAGTTGCCTAAAAGTCAAAGGAAAACATTATTACCCACAAATCCTGAGCAGCCTCTGGATTCTCCTAATCAGGCAATGATTGATTGGGTGCCAGTTAAAAATGGTCCATTCAAGCCTTATAGAGAGAGGTCACGCAGTAGCCACTCTAGAGCTTTGTAATTTTACAGTGACTCTAATTTGGGACACTTTTTGAGCCATTTACAGAATTGTTTAGACTTTACTTGAAGTTGCTATGGTATTTGGTGCTAGTGCTCATGGCCAAATTCCATATGACACAACATGAATTATAAACATGAACCTAACATTGATTTGCATTTTTTAAAATCAATCCAGGCAAGCAGCATGAACTATATAACACCTGCTTTAGAAACAACCACAGGACAAACTTTGCTTTGTAGAAATAATTTAGTGTTTGAAACGACTTGCACCATAACCTTTCTAAACATATTTAAACAGAAAATCCTACACATTGTACTGAACCTCTGAAAAAAATCCATAGCAAATTTATCAGTATATTACTGCCAGTGATGGTGTAGTGCCTCCAAAACACATGGAGTGCTATAATCGGAGAGAAGCATGACATCTGGATTAAGTTAATGCTAGTTTAGCAGCCTTCACTGAATCCAAATCAGTGTTCCCAAGCTTGTCTTGTGTGATTTTAAACCAAGGCAGGAAGCTAGGGTCAATTAACTGGTCAGGGCACATGAAGTCTTGTGGGAATTAACGACAACATGAGAAATCCCAACCTTTTGCTTTCCCTGTTTATCTCAATAGATGTTTCCAAGTCAACCATCATGCGTTGTAATTTCTACATTAGGTGTCCTCTCTACTCCCAAGGCTGAATCTATGAGAAGGTACACCATTCTTCTCACTTCTAAGTTCCTGCATGGTATTGACACACTGTGTCAAAATCAATAGTTCCCATCACAAAACTAAACTGACGTAATGACAAGGTTCATAACTTTCTCTAGAGGCTACCCAAGTTTATTGCGATTGTGATAAACTTGTCCTTCATTAGTCCGTCTTTCGAGTGTCTCAGGACATGTTTATTTTGGAGTTAGAGTACATTAGGACTAAGAGGGTCGCCATGGTGCACCTTTGGCTGGCAATAGATCCATCTCTCTTGGGCCTTATGGGCCACTTGGCTGGGGAACAAGACTGTGTTTGATAATAAACATCCCGGTTCCTACCCGGCTTGGCTGAGGAGTGCTGGATGCTTTAAGTGCGGCACTGCCAAACCAAACGAAGTTTTAGTTCAGGTTGTCTGAGCAGAGATCGTTCACAGTTCGTTTACAGCCCTCAAAGACTGGAGTTAAATGGCACTCTTTTAGCACATAACATCTGTTAATGAACTTGCATTGGTAAACTTCAGGAAATTGGTAATCAGGGATGACTTAATAGTTTTCAGACAGCAATGCCAGATGTTTTTACAGTTCTTTTATGCTCCAGATTTGACATCACATTATCTTAGTAATTATCTTAGTAATGCAGTTTTATTATCTGTGTTACTTGCTTTATTGCTCACTACGTCTCGTCAGAGTCTCACCCAAGGGACTGACATCTACCTCCTATTCTCTGAAGGATGTCATTAGCCCACTATAGCTAAATATCAGTGTTTTCTCTTTTTTGGCCACAGCTAGAGACCTACGTCCAGGAGAACATGAAATCCAAGGTGGTGCATATGCAAGCTAATGTGGTTCACAACCAGACAGCCACTATGCTGGAGATCGGCACCAATCTGCTCACCCAGACCGCTGAGCAAACCAGGAAGCTCAATGTCGTTGAGGCCAAGGTAAAGAAGATTAGCATAAATTACCAAGATTAACATAATCTGCTTTTCCCAAACGTATTGGCTTTTGAATCCATCCATTATCTGAATCTATTCCATTATTCACTGATAGTTCTACTCTATAGAGATGGTAACTATTGAAATCCATTAACCTGAGACGTGCTTCTTGCTTGATTCACAGGATGAAAATGTAAACATTCTTATGCAGTGGAGTAGAAACTGACACCACTGCAATTGGTAATATAATGCTTGGGGTTTTGTCATGCTTATCAAAGGTAATGAACCAGACATCGAGACTGGAGATTCAATTGTTAGAGCACTCCTTATCAACTAACAAACTGGAGAAGGAGCTTCTGCAGCAGATATCAGAGATTTCAAAGCTTCGAGACAAGAACAGGTGTGTTATTGTCAAAACTACCCTGTGTTTGTGTGTGTATGGGTATATGTGAGTGTAATATGGGTATATTATTGTGTGTGTATGGGTATATGTGTGCAAATGTATGTGCCTATTTGTGTGCCATTAAAAATACATTTTGTAGCTGAGCAGGTCGTTGTTCAACATATAAAATTAGACTCTATTTAACTTTATTACTAGTGGGGGGGGGGGGGGGGGGGGGGGGGTTGGGGAAGTTTTAGCATTTTGAACATCATGGACCAAAAGAAAACATTAATTTCCCATACTTACCCAGACCTGCAATGTTTGGTGGGGAAGCCGAAGTGAAGTCTGCAGTGGGAACTCATCAGGCTGTTAATTGTTTGTATGTAATGCTGAATAAGTACAGAATAAACACAGCTCATGGAGTAGACCCCAGGCAAGTCTTTGTTGCACACAAGGAGCAGAAGGCTTTCCCAGAAGTTTCTAGATTAAACAGACATTATCTGATGTAATTCATCTATGAAGACCAGCTGAAATTTGTTGTGAGCACTGTTTTGGTTACGTTGAAGTCTGTACAGGAGAGACAGTTATAAGGCTACTACGTCAGACACTGAGTTCATTCTGATCCTTCATCATTAGTTCAAGTGTACGTGTTTGTACAATTAACACTTTAAATTACAAAGAGATATTTTTTTGTAGATGTATCTGAGACATGATCTCTACAACAATGCATGCAAGCCCTCGCAATGAATCTTGACATTACAAAGCTAACAATTTATAATAAATCATGTACAAATATATTAGCAACATGTTAATAATTCACTCCTGTTCCTGCCTTGTAGTGAGTAAAAGAGAATTATTAAGTGTTATTGAGCAGGTCATAAAAGGTGTTTGGAATATGTTCCAGCACCACCACTGAACCTCAGGCTGAACACCTAGTTAGATTCATGTCAGGCTTGATTTGCTCTGACTTCACACCTGTTTTTAGCTTCTGGCCTGCCATAGTGATGTCTCTCTCTCTCTCTCTCTCTCTCTCTCTCTCTCTCTCTTTCTTTTACACACACACAAGTACAGAGTTCCGAGCAATTATGAAAACTGCTATACAAATATATACAGTACTGCACATTTATACAAAATTAGTCAGGTGTCATTGTGACTGCTTATCCCAGGGCAAAGTGCATTTTACATTTAGTTATTTGGCAGACAATTATTCAGACACTCACAAACATAGCTCATATTTGTAAGCTACATTGAACCCAAAGATAGTATCAAAATGTAAAAAAAATAATAATGAAATTTATAATAATTAAAGGAATAAATTGGGGAGCATTTTAGCCCAAATGGTTTTAAGCCTAAATGATATTCAACTAGTAAAAGCCAACTAAGAGTTCATTCTGATCCCTCATAAATATTTCAAGAGTATACTGTATGTTTGTACAGTTAACAAATGAGTTGAACTCAAAAGCCTTGTAATAATTATTGAATATTACTGTAGTTAAAGGGATAGTATTACTTGGGAGGAAATAAAAAATATTTTCTGGCATACAATGTTCCTTCTACACTATGACTACAGAGTGTAAACAGAGGTCATCAGGGCTGTGTGTTCTGGGCGCTCTAGCCAAACCCACATTGTGTTTGGAGATATTGTACCACTGTTGTGCTGCCCAGTGTTGACCAGAGGTTTTTAGTTAATCTCAGGGTTTTTTCTTCACACTCTTAGCAACATTTGCTATTACTAACTGGGGCCCTGGACTTCAGCTCCTTTGTGAAAAAGACCTTTTGTAAAAATAAAAAAAGGCTATGTAAATAAATTATGGTTAAATTTATAACATAACATCAGTTGAGGTATTGCTGAAGGAACCTGTACCTCCCGTACTTGTCCAGGGAGAAGGCTTACACCAGTTACCTTTATATTTCAAGCACATTCACTGCTTTGTGCAAGTGTGGGTGTTTGGATTGCCCATTCAGAAATGGAGGCTGATAAACCAGTTCTTAGGCTTCCTTTAGTAACCCTGCCAGATGTTAATTCCAGTAATACTTTGCTGACTTGCTATTGTACCAGCGAGAGGTCAGCAGGGTGCTGATACACTCCAATGAGTTTATTAACAACAAAAATCACTAACAACAACACAAAACATACAATGCACACAGCTAGGACCCAGACGAAGACAAGTGACTAACCCAACATCAACACACATTCAATACTTTACCTAAACAAGTACTAAGTGCAACACATATTATTAATGATACAATATGACAGGTGAGATGGATGAACACATGATAGATACCACACCCAAAGGAAATACATATATGGACAGAAACGGATGCAGACCACACATACACACGCCCAAAACGAGGGGTCAGTGGCTGCATCATGACAACTGATACATGACAGCATCATGACAAACTGATCCTAGAATCCTAGCATTTTGCAATGGGTTTTCTATTGTTCTCATAAATTATGTGGGTAATTAGCATTAACATAACATCAACCTGATCACACAAGGTTGTAATAAAATCTTGTGTAATAAAAAAATTACATCATAAAAATTATAGTTATTCTAAAGACATATAATAACTCTAAAATTAGTTTAACAATGGTCTTGTAACAATTGCAATCTACAGAAGTTCATTGTGTTGTATCTCTCACTGATCATCACTGATGTTTGGTACTGGCCGTACCTCAGTTTAAGGGTTTTCTTGGACCCTAACCCATTTTGTGCTAGCTTTTGGATACTTTTTTAGACCCTTTCTGTATGCGTATCTGCTAAATTCCATAAATGAAAATGTGCATGTGTTCTTGATTGTGTTTTGTAATAACCATCAGTTAAATCGTTTATAATTCCACCAAATCAGTCACTTCCATTTCAATTGGTTCTGATTGAATAAGTTTCCTTAAAATTGTATTCCTTAAATTTTTTTTTATCAAAACAATCTGACTTTGTTTACTTCTCAGTAAATTAATGTTAATAGTTGGAAGGACTGGTAGAAAAAAAATGTATTCACCACTGATAACACAAGCACTGTGACTCGTAGTAGTTGGTATTTTCTGTTGTGCTATTCTCATTAATAACTTTTTGTGGAATATATTAGTGAAGGTTTCTGTTTTTCCTCGTGTTTTAATTTCTGAAATTGCAAGATACAACTCAACGAGTGAAAAGTCATCAAATTTCACTTACATTGAGTATAAACATCAAGGATAAGCCCTCTGATGAAATCCATAATGTATTTCATCCATTTCTTGTTTCATGATAATATTTTCTTGTTTGGAAAGTAAACCTCTCCTTGACAACCTTTCCTGGGTCTGTGGCCTGCAGGTTGAAAATCATTGCTGTTGGGTATTTATTTATAGGGTGGGATGACAGCAGAGTGTCGCAAAGAGTGGAAACAAGGCAGAGGTGAATACAGAGAGCGTGGAGTTCAGCTAAATCAAAAAAAGAAAAAATTCAGTAGATCAATGTTACTAAGGGACTGATTCCATTTCATACAGAAACACAATAATGTTATGCATATTTGACATCGATATATATTATTTTAGTTCCTTTCACATTCTGCTGACTCATAAGATCAGATTCTGCTGACTCATAAGATCATAAGATTGCAGTCCTTGTTTTATTACTGTAATGCTGTGTGAAAACATACCCACTGTGCACTTTCACCCACTGGGGTTTGTTTGGTTTTTTTTTTGTTTTGTTTATTGTTGTACTATTTCTCTCCTACTGTGCATCCAGAGCTGGGTATAGAACAGGCCTGATTGACTTTTTATGGATCTATTTTTGACTTTTGTTGCATATACGCACATACACATTATTTTGTGTATGTGTGTTATTTTTCCATGTGTTGTGGCTTGTTTGATGTCTGCTGTTTGCACGTTTGGCCAAATTATTAAATGTTTCACATTTCATTTCATACTAAATATGAATAGAAATTATATTATATTGGAAATTAGTTCAGATAAACTTTATATAATGGAATATCACTGACAGGAATATGGATTATACTAACATGCAGTTTCAGACCTGTCATGTTTCCACATTCTGTTTGTTTCAACTGTAATTATACACAGGATAAGTGGAATAATAATAATGTGGAATATCCTGGCCAAACCAATAACACTTCACACAGGGCCCAGCCCATCAACTTCATAATAAAACCCACACTGGGGTCATCTGGTAGGCAATTCCCTTTGCCAGTATTTCAGTGCCCACTGCCTGAAGAAGGCATTTGACATCCCAGAAATTCCAGGCTCACTTAAAGCCAAGCACATACACAATGTCTTTAAAGTAAATCTGCATTGGAATCCCCAGTGACTATGGCTGTACTCAGCCCTGCCGACACTGTTATGTGTGTTAAATGCCACCAGTTCCTCGTGGGCTTTAGGCCTGCCACTCACATTCCCTGACCTCAGCCACCAAGTCTATTTCACATTCTTCCTTTTGAATGTTTCACTCACTGCATAGACAGATGGAGATGTTAACGCTATAAAATAAACTGTTCACTTACTTTCAGAGTACAACAGCATATCCAGGCTCAGTGTAGCAATACACTGTGGGACTTGTAGTTTACCAACATCTGCTACCAATTTCTAATCTCATCAACCCATCTACCAATATTTATAGCCTGAGATCGCTCTCCAGTTTACTACCCCTCATTCACAAACTTAATCACTCTATTCAAATTGCTACTTGGGGAAAGAGTTACCCTTTATGCACTTATTTTCCAAGAAATTGGCTAATGAGCTAAGCACCTGATTATGCCTCCATATATATATATTGAGGCATATATACAGTATTCCCTGCAACAAACATGCCCTTCCATCCTGACAAAACATGCTTCAGTATCCCACCCTTGCACATAATTTACAATTAGGATCTTCACCTACCCAGTGTCCAAGGTTTTGTGGAGTTTGAAGGACCTGTGTCTACAGGTCATGTCAAGTGATTCTAAATTTGACAAGCAAAGCCATTTCCTGTTTTGCCTGTGAAGTCACTGATGTGTTCGGTGATTCTTCTTCCTGGTCATTAGTAGATCTATTAACCATTCACCTTCTCTATGGCAATGGGGCCTTAATGAACACTGTTGCACAAATCGCATCTTATACGTTGCCCCCGCTCCCCTAAGCTCTTCGCATAGCTGCACTCTTAGCTAACTGCACTACCACTCACTCTTTCCACTTCCTCTCTGCTTTTGGAATAGGCGCAACCGCTTTATCACTACATCCCCAGACCCTAAGAAATTATTGGTGACTTACCTTAGCATATTTAAATTCCTCACCTAAACCTGTCGGCAATAGCTCTAGCACCTCTCTCCATACCAGGTCACACTATTTAGACCACAGCCATTTTCAGGTCTCTCCAGAGATACTTTATTTGGTTCAGGTCTAGACTTTGCTTGGGTCACTGAAGGATTTTCACAGTTTTTTATGAAGCCACACTTATGTTTTCTTATTGGATTATTTATATGCTTCGTGTCATTATTTTATTTAAATGTAAACCACTGGCAAATCCTGATATCTTAAGGCGTTCTGGTTGTCACCCATCTTTATTTCTAAGCATCCATCTTTTCCTCTATCCTGACTTATCTCTCAGTGCATGCCACAAAAATACATCCACATCACAAGATGTTGCCACCCATCACCACGGTATAAATGAGGTGAAGATTGATGCTGAAATGGTTCAGTATTATTTCATCAGACTTGTCTTGCTTGTCTGAGGGTTGTTCAGGTTCATTTTTGCAAATTCCAAGTGAGCTCTAATTTGCCTTTTATTTAGGAGTTGCTTCGATCTGGCCAGTACTATAAAGGCCCAATTAGTAGAGTGTCATTGCGTTCTTGGTTACCTGTCTCACCAAAGGCACATTCAGAGCTGCATATTTTTGTAGTTTTCCAAGATCTGTGCCTTGACATAATCCTGTCTTGGAAGTCTATATACAGTTCTCTCAATCGAATGTGATTCTGCTTTGACATACACTTACCGGCCACTTTATTAGGTACACCTGCTCATTAACGTAAATGTCGAATCAGCCAATTATATGGCAGCAACTCAATGCCTTTAGACATGTAGATATGGCCAAGGTGATCTGCATCAGAATGGGGAAGAAAGGTGAGTAAAGTGAACGTGACATGGTTGTTGGTGCCAGACGGGCTGGTCTGAGTATTTCAGAAACTGCTGATCTACTGGGATTTTCATGCACAACCATATCTAGGGTTTACAGAGAATGGTCTGAAAAATAGAAAATATCCAGTGAGCGGCAGATCTGTAGGCGCAAGTGCCTTGTTGATGCCAGCAAGGTGTACCTAATAAAGTGGCTGGTGAGTGTATATCATGCAATGTAATACAGCTGTGTGACTATCCTAATTATGTCCAATAAAATCAGTTAGGGAAAGATGGCACTAAAGTAGCAGAATCATTTCAAGGATCACTGATAGATATATGGTATGGCAAAGCACAGCTGTAAGTATCAAAGGGTCAGAATACTTATGTAAAGGCAATATTCCAGCTTTTTCATTTAACAAAACTATCCATAAACCAACTTTTAAATAGTTGAGAAAATCCTGTACGTAAAAAAAATGGAAAAATGAACATGAATGATCGAGATATTGTCCAGTACTGATTGAAGTATTGATCCATGTCCCAATTCGTGCAGTGGAACATGTCTTCATTCTTGGTGTTGCCAGACGGTACTTCAGAACAGTTTATTTGTTGACAGTGAAGACTGCTGTTGAGCAAGAGGCTTACATGAGCTGAACAAGCAATGAGGAGTAGGGTCATGTTCCATTCCCAAATTCTTTTGTATTGACAAGGTCATTTATGTAATCCCTGCACATACTGTAAGTATTGCTCTGCATGTTTTCTGATAGATAAGATGATTTAAAATTATGTTGATTTTGGGAAAATGATTTCAGGTTGGAAGCCGCTTTGAGACTTTTTCTATTTATAAAATATACACATAACTAGCCAATCAAATGACACACACATTGGAACTTTCTACCCCAGTTCCTTCTTTCCAAACACAATGAACAACTCTGTCACGGTACACCTCCTGACTCGTCCCTTTGGGTGTGTTGATGTGTGTGTTATTTGTATCACCAGTCACTTGTCTTGTTAACATATTGCACGTGTGTCTTGTCCATGTTCGTCTATTTAAGTGTGTGTGTTAGTCCACATCTTTGTCAGCTTTTGTCTTCTACTCGTCTCACTACGTTGTCTTCGTTGTACATGACTGTTGTGTCTGTAAATAAAGGTCCGTTATAGCTTCTCTCGATTCGGCATCCTGCTTCATCGCCACCGTTACAAACTCTTTCCTCAGGAATGTCCTCTACCCAATAAATGTTTATTCATTTACTGTTTTCTGATTGTGTATTCGTTTGCTTTTTTGTGTGTTTTTGAGCTTTTGAGTCATGACTTGAGTCTTATGAAAGACACAAGGTCAAAATAAAAAATCTTATAAATGAGCTAAACAAAATTAAGGAACAATTTGAACGTAATGTTACATCAACAGTTCCAATGTTTTGAAAACAGAGTTAGTGTTAAACAGAGTTAGATTAGTGTTAAACAGACCGTTTCTGACCGTTTCCTCGTAGTCGCTTGGAAAGTAAAGTGCTGGTGCTGGAGACTGAGCAGAGGGCAGAACTGGTGGAGATACGGGGGGAGAAGGAGAGGCTACAGGACCTGGTGGAGAGGCAGTCAGCTGCCATCACCGCTCTGGAGAGGCAGCTGCGTGCTGCCAGCACCAACAGCTCAGCACTGCAGCAACAGCACCAGCAGCTGATGAAGTCTGTGCATAATCTCATCAGCTTGGTGGCTCCTGGGACAGGTACACACACATGTGCACACACATGCACCTTTGTACATACACGTACATGTACGCATGCATAGAGTTTTGGTGAAACACACTTTATGTTTTCAGGATTATTTTGCTGGTTCTAATCATTTACCAATTTTGTCTCTTTGGTTTTCTTATATGGGACATTTTTGTCCTGAACACTGACATAAATAAACATACACACACAGTTAAATTATCTTGAATATAGTAGAATGTAGAGGAACACCTATTGCCTGCTTATAGCACATACATCTGCATGACGATGGTTAATGGGTCCAGCTGCTTACAGAAACCTGCCTTGAAGGAACATTGTAATAAAATTTAGGTTCACCTTTAGGTTGACCTGTTATTTGTAGTTTGGCTGTAATTTGCTAAATATCTTAGAAAAAAAGTAGTTGACTGTCAGGCATATGCATAAATCATAAAGGTTGATGAGATCAAATCTGCCATTTGTAAGAAACATAATCTGAGGGTTGGGTCCTGTATTTCTCTATTTGTACCCCTGAGTATTTGACTTTTGTACTGGCCACACAGTTGGGCAATGTAGTCTGATGTGTGAAACATAAAGCACGCATGTTTGGTCTTGACAATGAAATACATTATAGATATTAACACTAAGCTCTTCCTTTTGATGTATTTGTCTCATTAACCAGTCACACAGACTCTTTTTCATTCACACAGACAGATATACGCACACAGTAAACTCAGTTAACATGAGGCAGAGTACATATCAGCTTACCGAGTCCCTTTGGCAACTTGAGGCCATGGCCCGTACATTTCCTATGTAAAAAATGATCTTCCAACAAGATTCCAACAACAAAGATATCTTGCCTGAACAATGTGCAGACATCATGGGACATTACTTATGATGTATAAAGTGTTCACGCAGGGCTAAGGACACAAATTCAACTTCTGTTGCCATGAGACAATACAATTGGGATTTATGGAGTTCAATGTTAGGTTTCCATCCTCGATTCAGCTTAAACCTGACGGTATAATGTTTTCCATTGCAGTGTCTGACTCCACGGCAAGTGAAACAAAGTTCAGAGACTGTGCTGAAGCCTACAGGTGTGGCCACAACACCAGCGGAATTTATCACATTTACATTGGAGACACATCGGAACCCACAAAGGTACCGTCCTTCCACCGGGTCACTACAGGTCTCTGATCAAAGGTACCGTCCCTCCAACGGGTCACTACAGGTCTCTGATCTGTAGAGGCTGCCAGTCTGTTGTGTTCCTGCAGCTCACCTGATTGGACAGGTCGAGCAAAGAGCTAGCCAACCAAGGATCACGGTTTGATCCTTGAACAGAACATACAGTGATAAATGTGTAAGTAGCTGCCAAATACTGTAATGGTTCTTTGGGGGATGAAGAGTACAGATATTTACTTACTCTTGACCTTGGACCATAACTTATGTTAATTGGTGAGGCCTTGAAAAGTGTTTGGTTACTTCCTGGTGTTCATGAAGTCCCTCTTGACCTTTATAATCCGTGTGTGGGGGAGTCATGATAAACGAATGCCATGAGCCATCCCAGCATGCATTTCAATGTTGAATCAACGTTGAATCAACGTCGAATGTGATGATTGAATCAATGTTGGATTTTGTGTCGATTTTGAAAGGTGAATCAACATTGATATGCCAATGTCGTTTCAACGTCATACATTCAACCTTGAATAAACCACAAAATTCACGTTCATGATGCTCAAAATTGCCTGAGAGAGAGGAAAAAAACAACTGTATGCCTTAATGAAAAAAGAACAACTTTTTTTTCTCTCTCTCTCTGTAAATTTCTTCTCGGAGAACCACCACACAATCAGGCACCTCACTCATGGCCTCAAGTCTGGGAATCGAACCGATGACCCTCCTGTCACAAGACCAGTTCCCTAACCGCCAGGCCACGACTGCCCTGCCCTACTCTATTTAAACTCTATTTGTTGATTTGTCATTGCGAAGTTTTGTTTCTGCCTCAAAATAAATAAATAAATAAATAAATAAATAAATAAATGGTAATAATAATAATAATTATTATTATTATTATTAATTATTATTATTATTATTATTACTACTACTACTAATAATAATAATTAATACCTCTTTCAAAACCCTCAGCCAATGCCAAAGAGTTGTTTGTACTTTTTTATTGTATTGTGTTTTTTGAACTTGAAATGGTAATACAATGGCTGGTTGAAGATATTACATTGATTCACCGTTAATAGTTCAACGTTTGCGCAACCATTTAACATTAAACGTTGATTCAACGTTGTTTCAACATTGAAACAACAACAGACAGTATTTCAACTATATTTCAACCACATTTCAACACTGAAGGTCGGTCGTGTGCCAGCTGGGATGAGATGTGTATTACCGTGATATTATCACAAGTAAAATCACACCCTACCCATGATGAAATCATTGTGATGCACAGCCTCAAGTAGCTTAATGCTTGTCACAATAAACATTTTTCCTACAGGCAATGTAGTCTGCTAACTAGCTTTTGTTGCTAAGCAACACAGTGGGAGATTATTCACATTAATGGAAAATCTCAATAATATAGAATTCAATCGTGAGGTGGTCATAGGTTTGTGCATAACAAGGATTTTATATACAACAATATTCAGTACAGTTCAATTAATCATATTTGAAGATTAGAATTATTCTGTAAGTACAAATACAAAACATTGTGACAGAATAGTGCTTGCTGCTATAACTCCTACAAGATGGCTGCCCATACATTGTGGATCCACCCCTCAGTTTAACATGCATGCAGGTTTTGTACTTTTTGTAACGTTAGGTTTTTGTGTCCTTCCTTGAATGCAAGATGTTTAAGAACAGCAAGACTGTCATTATTTCCAGTTTTGTGAAGGTCACAATATGCAGTTCCTGATGAGACGTGATTACAGTGGCAATTTGAGGCTATTGATGAGGTTGGCGGCAATTAGGAGCTTTGCTGTACCAGTAGGACACTGTGAGACAACAGTGAGACACTGTTCCTCTTTCCATGTTTGTCGCATGGTGCCATGATGTTTGACACTTTTCTCAATTTCATCTTAAAGAACTGTGACATTTTTTAGTCCTGATTGACCTGCCAGTTGGAAGACTGTTGGTTGTCTATGGCTGCTGAGCAAACACCACTCAGTTGTCAGAACTCCTTTCTTGCTGACATATACTGTTTTTCAGCAACCTAATAAGTCACTTACATTGCTTCCTCTGTTCATTACCCAGTGATTCTTCTGAATGGTTTGAAAGAAGAAATCAGAACCTGCTTGTTTGCTCATTTTTCATATTATTCATGAAAGCAGGATTTTCTGAGACCAACCCAAATAACATTTCATACTGATATCTATACATAATTTATTTAGTCTGAAATGAATGAGATCAGTCAGTGAGACCCACTGTCACCACAGGTCTTCTGTGATATGGAAACCAGTGGAGGAGGCTGGACATTATTTCAACGCAGAATAAACGGCACTGTAGATTTTCAAAGGAGCTGGAGAGAGTACAAAATGGTGAGTACACACACTCATGCATGCACACACATACATAAATACACACACACACACACACACACACACACACACACACACACACACACACACACAGACCTTTTAACTTTTAAGCGCCTTTAAAATCTAGTGGCCTTGGGAGAGGTTGCCCAGGCAACATTGGCTCTGGCCCACTCAGGATAAACTAATCTACTTATCCATTATATTGGTCATAGCAGAATGGAGAGCACACCGTGTACTGGTGCTGTGTAGGTTCATACGACAATGTGAACATGGCTAGAAAATATTTATACAAAAAGTGGGCAGTCACTAAATGTTTTCTTACTTATTCAGTGGAAGACTTGATGAAGAGTTTGGCTTCATTCCGATGACATAAGCTAACAAATCAGCCGAAGAATGAAACATGGAGTGTAAAACAGTATCTGACAGCATGGCGTCACTGGCAACATTTGGACTGTTTTTATAATGACTGGTGCCTGTAAAATGCAAAGGCTCAAAATAGACATGCTCTAAAATTTTATCTAGACTGCAACGTTTTCACTTAAGGAAAAGTGCTTGAAATTGTCAGGACTTTTCATGAAAAGCATGATATACATGACTATATGCAGCATATATAAGTATATATAAAGACTATTTAAACCTCCAAAGTATATGTACAACATATCACATCATAAGCATGAATTAAATATTTAAATTGACAGTTTGTTGCCCTTGTCCAGAGTAACTTACAGAGGTGCTTTGTAATCTCTATTCAAAACTTACTGGCTATATGTAGCGGGTTAAAGGTAGCATGATACAGAATGTATTAAAAGTAGTGCTGTAATACATCTAATAATAATCCTGTGTTTTAAGGTATCACACAGTCTGTTATCATGGTATGGTGAATTTAGCCACAGACTGGAGGGTTTGCTGTTTTTCTTTCCTCAGGGTTTCGGGGATCCGGGTGGAGAACACTGGCTGGGTAATGAGGCAGTGCACCTGATCACTAATCAGGCCCAGTATGTGCTCAGAGTGGAGCTCAGAGACTGGGAGGGCAATGCGCCGTATTCTCAGTACGACAAGTTCCAGTTGGCCAGTGAAAAGCAACAGTACAGGTATCATTGCTCTGTGGAGTCCAGTTTTCGAAGAATAAGTGAATAGTAAGGAAGAAACACCTCATGAAAGATTTGAGAATCTGCTTGTTCTGCAAATTTCCATTTGTTCACTGAGAGACCCTGCTAACACCTTTCAATTAAGTGTTTGATTAGTACTTAAGATGTTTTTTGTGGTACCAAGCCTAGCTGTGCTTCGTCTGTTATGCTGATTTTATGCAATTAGATAGTGGGCTGTGATTCTAGTTCTGTTTGTACGGTTTGGTTAGTGGACGTGCAATTAGATGGACAATTTCAATGATCTACCTATTCCTGTGTGCAAGTATGAGGAGTTTTCTATAGTGGCTGAGAACCTATCCCGCTGCAAATACACAAAGCAAATTCATCAAAATGACAATGCATACACTACATTTTGGGAATGCGCTGCAAATTCATACACTCTGCAAATCCAGTCACAACACAATGAAAGTGGGCCGCAATACAGCTTGCACGTGATAAAAGCGAAATGCTCTTTAAATGTAACTAGCTCGCTAGGTATTTAGGCAGAAACTAAGGCTATAACTTAGTTTCTGTCTAAATAGCTGTCTAGCTAGCTACATTTAAAGAGCTTTACTTAAGTCCCGTTCAACGTAATGAGATACTGTATAACAAAAGTCTTGTTTCTGGCTAAAATCGTACAGAGTCCCTGCTTAAAATAATTCATCCAGAAACACTTCCTTTGTGTTGTGACTGGATTTGCAGCGTTACTGAATTTGCAGCGTATTTTTGAAATGTAATGTACGTGTTGTCATTTTGATATATTTGCTTTGTGTTTTATCGGCACTTTTTTCTTTTGCAGCACGATGGTTTTTCGCGGCCACCGTAGCTTTGTCTCTGTGATGAATGAGATCTTGATGTGTACCTGAGTGCCTGAGTGTAGCCACAGTGAGACCTGCAGTAATCTCAGTGTTCATTTGCTCCTGTCCAGGGTTCTGCTGAGGGGCTACAGTGGCACGGCGGGGCAGCAGAGCAGCCTGGCATCTCACGGTGCCAGCTTCAGCACCCGCGACTCTGACAACGACAACTGCCTCTGCAAGTGTGCACTGATGCTGACCGGAGGTGAGGGGCGCCCAGCCTGTTACTCTAACATATGCAGGCTTCTCCAGAGAGAGTATATTATGGATTGTGTATCAATGTATATGTGCTAATAAAAGTACAGGGTAATGTACAAATGAAAAATTAAAATGTCACAGCCTTGTTCAGGATTTCTAAGGATTATTGTCAGTAACTCAGAATAATGATAATAATCAGTAAAAAAAGAGGCTGACTATGATGGTTACCCCACCCCATCACCACCCCCACCCCATCACCCCCACCTCACCACCCCCACCCCATCACCCCCACCTCACCACCCCCACCCCATCACCCCCACCCCATCACCACCCCCACCCCATCACCCCCACCCCATCACCTCCACCCCATCACCCTCACCTCACCACCCTCACCCCATCACCCCCACCTCACCACCCCATCACCCCCACCCCATCACCACCCTCCGTCAGCTGGCAGTGCTGCTCCATGTGGTTTGTTTGTTTTGTTTTCTGTTGCACATGTTCTATGTTTTGGTTACATGTCTCGCCCCACCCAGGTGGAGTGTGATGTGCCTCGTTCACCACACCACCTGTGTGTTATTACTATGTTGACTCTTTATAAGCCATTTCTGTTGCTATGACTTGAGGTCACTCATGGTGTTACATTGTTTTTCGTTTTGTTGAGGTTAGTGCACTTTTTTGTTTAGTTTTGTTTTATAATTTTCATTATATTCTTCACGTTCAATCACGTTTGCTTTCTTTCTTTTCCTGGATATACTACTCCTAAGATTCGACTAGTAAAATAAAAGTATAATTTCAGATAAACAGTTTAATCCAAAGTCCACTTGACCTTTGCTGTTAGCTTTGTAATATTTAATCCAAAGTATATTATACCCCTGTCTACACCTTCTCATTCCCAAGTCCCCCTAGACTTCATTATTTACTTAGCTTAGCACCCTAATCAAAAAAATTTTAAACCATCTCTCAGCACAGTCTGATCTTGCTCTGCTACCCATAGTTTTAAACTGCAACACATTCCAGAATTTCAGACTTCTTTACGCTCTTACACACATCTCCCTCTGTCCAAACAGTTTATTCAATACCAGTGTTCAGCCATGAATCTCTCACCTCTAGTGGACTCCAAAATAAACTGGCTTTTAATTGTGATCCTGAACGTTGTTTAGGTTAATTGTCGTAAAACCAGCTGGAGACCTCCAAGTGCCCCTCTCAGTTTGCGTAGCTATTCATAATCAGATGGTTAAAAGCCCCACCCCAAATCCACCCGGGCTGTCACCCCTGTCCAATCTAAACATATGAAGAGTGAGGAGATATTAATTCAGTCATGGTTAGTTTAGTGGGAGTGTCTCTGGGGAGCAGGAATAGTCTGCTGCTTTTAGGAAAAATCACAGTTTGCTTAAAAGGGCTATGAGATACCTCCTGCCCGACAGGGACTCATATCATTCAAAACACTTGCAGCCTGTTGAGATGGAGAGAGCCTGCCCAGAAACGGAGACAAAAGAAACATTGGAGAGAGGCAGGCGGAAGAGGTGGAGGTGTTGTTCAGAGGTATTGGCTGTGCTGGAACAAGCCTCCACATGTCAGTACATCCTGAGATGAGCTACAGTGTTTGCTAACCCACGAGCTCCACTACATAAACCCACGAGCCTAGAAAGCCAAGTGGACAGCATGGACAACGATAAACTGAGAAAATAATTTAGGGTTATTTTCTCATGAATAATTTTCTTAATGATTCTTGTCTGTGCAGGTTGGTGGTTTGATGCGTGTGGTCTGTCCAACCTGAATGGCATGTACTACACCGCGGGCCACAACATCCGAAAGCTCAACGGGATTAAGTGGCACCACTTTCGAGGACCCAGCTACTCGCTGAAATCCACCACCATGATGATCCGGCCCGCCCACTTCTAATGCGCCATTCCCATGGTCATAGCGTGGCGGCCATCAAGGATAGCTGAACGCTAAAACTCAATGTTCCATAGGACAACTCTGGATGAATGTGGTTGTGATAAGCATTTGCAAAGTGAGATCTTTTGTAACAGTCCGTTACTTACTGGACGGCTGATCATCTGAAAAGCAGAAAGTTACAGAAAGCGATGTTATAAGACTGACATTAAGAACCTATAGCTCTAGTTCTCTCTCTCTCTCTCTCTCTCTCTCTCTCTCTCTCTCTCTCTCTCTCTCTCTCTCTCTCTCTCTCTCTCTCTCTCTCTCTCTGCCTTTTCTGGCTGATGATCTCTCCCAAAATGTGAAACAGTGTTGTCTCACTGCCTTCACAACGATTCCCCTGTGCTTATGTGGTGTCTTTGTGAGGTCAGCAAATGCTATTGTTATGACATCAACAGAAGAAAAAAATCATAGAACATTGAACTCTTTGAGACATGAAGAATTTGAATGATGCCACATGTACTGTCTTAAGGATGACAGTGGCGAACTAAGCATACAGGATTCAAAAGACTATGAAACAATCTGTATGATGTGGACCACTTGATTTCGAAGACCGTTAAGGTCCAATTTTGGTATGGACTGTCTGTATTGTTTTCATCATGTCATTTACAGGTCCTAGTGAAAGTACATTTTGCTTTGTTGTTTAACCAGTGTTTATATCAACTGGATACAGTACATCTCTTTCTTTTATAATCTTTAATGATCTTGCTTATGTGGGTGTGTGTCTGTGTGTTTGTGTATGAAAGAAACACTTCCAGTTACTTGCTCATCATTCTGTGTGAATGTGAACGTTGTTGCCTCTTAAGAATAAGTTACTAGTTATTTCCCAGTTAAAGTACCACAGTGGCAATACAAAAACTGCTTGTCTAACAATTTATGAAAATGCACTTTAAATGATACAGTAAATAGTTTATTTCTGAGGAAAAATTGTATTAAGTCATAAACATGATATGACTTGTTTAATGCAGTTGTGTGAGGTAAGTTATGGTAATAGTTACAATGGTTAAAGTTATTCCAGTTTTGTCAGTTTGGCAACCTTGAAAGATGGTCATCAGTTCAACAACTGCAGAAATTCACAAGTGTTTCACTGTTTTCCACAATTTTCTGAAGGTCTCAGGCATGTCTCACATCACATTGCCTATTGCCCTAACTTCCCACATTCACAGCAAACACTTTTGAATATTGCCAAAACAAACAGAAGCATTTCCTACTCACCTTCATGCATTTTAGCTTCCATAAACTGGTTTTCATTGTTAAATATTGACTTTGCTTTTGTTCCTAAATGGTTGGCTTTTGTCTGTGGCATCAAACCAAGACAACTGGGCCTGAGTTATACAGTAAAGTTTTTCTTACATAAATGTGTGTCTTTTTTGTTTTGTGCTACAGTGTTTGTCTCTAGCTGCCACACAATTCATCTTGTATGCATTTGATACGGTTGATGTCCTCTCTCTCTAAAATCGACTGCACATGCAGTTAAACCCTCATTAACGTCACCCTTTAAGTGCCATTGCCACTTGTGATTAACTGCAGTCATGATGTAATGCCGTGCCTTTGTTATCACTGAAGGAAATGCAGTAAATCACAGATCTCATCTTGGCGAGGCTTGTCTCACATGGATCCCGTATTATCCTCAAGCAAACTTGGACGCTACTAGAGCCACGTATCCTGTGATGTGTTCCAGCACGTGCACTGATTGGACAGACAACCCTCACATGGAAACGCTTGCGCCTGCGCAATTGCATCTGTCTGAAGTGATATTTGTCGCAGTTGAGGCCGATTCCCTGGTGCATATTTGATAATGTTACTAAAGACCTGACAGTGAATGTATCATCTATAAAATAACATCACAATTAAAAGCTCTGCTTAATAAAAGCAGTCTGACGTTTGCAATGTTATCAATAGGTAATTACTGCACTAATAGTGCAATATATTTCTATCATTCTAAGTGCATAGGCACTGGGTTGTTTTGAAACCTTCTTTGTGTTATACATGTGCTGTTAACGAGCAATTATGCACCATAAACTGCACATTAATTAAGGCTTGTGCTGAAATTAACTCTTGAAGTTAACTTATCACTGGAAGTTGAGTCACAACCATCAGTGTAGTTGGTAATTTCATGAGAGATCTCGTGTCAAATCTTTTCTGTAATAATCTGATTGACTCTGTATCATAGTGCTTTAGTAAATGTAACAAAATAATTTCAGTACTCTATGTCACACAGAGAAGGAAGGACTTCATGTTTTATGTTGGTTTCTTGGTTTCTTGTGGATTCTTTCTTCTGTCTTCTAAGAGAGCTTTTCCTGTCCATTGTCCTTAGTGCTTCACCTGGAACGTTACATGTGAACATGCTGTCAAGTGAGGGAGATACTTTTTAGCCTGTAAGGTTCAGCAATGGTTAGTTAAGTTGTATTTTTTTGTTGTTTTTTTGCATCTTATTGTTGTTTTCTACATTTGCTGTCACATCAGTTAAGTTTTTCTTGAAGTCACATGTCTGTTCAGCTCAGTAAAATAAGAAGACATGAGTGTGCTATGTGGTGACTCATCACGAAACCAGTGTACATGCATTAGTATGTTTATACTCATAAACATGACATTTCTGTGTTCAGAGTATTTAAATATCAATTAAACTATTAGCTTCTCAGACTAGTACCGTTTTTCATTTAGTACCGTTTTTTCATTATTTATTCTCTACCTCCCTCTAGTGGACATATATGTGCCGTTCCTTTTGAAAGGGATAAATTCCACAGAAAAAAGGAAAAAAATCAGTACAGAAATATAGTCGGTGTTTTTTTGCAGATTTGCAGGTTGTACAATGTCCGTCAACTGACAGCATGATTGCTCTCAGAAATGTACATAAAAGTACATAAACTTTTTATGTAAAAGCTGGTACTTGGTCAATTCTGTACCAGTTTCCTTTGCAGGTCAGCAAGTAGAGTGAGTTGAATTCCAGTGTCTTCAGGGATCTTGCCTGTGGTCTCTTTCTTTCAGACATCTCTCTCTCTCTCTCTCTCTCTCTCTCTCTCTCTCTCTGACCTAAATTCTGCCTTTTTTACTCTCCCCCTCAGCGCTTGCTCTTGTTTCTCTGGAGAAACTAGAAGGGAAAACTAGGCTATCATGTCTGAACTATTTCCAACTACAAATCAGATAACCTCTCAAAGATTCTCACCCCAGATGCCTCCCTCTTAGATAACCTACCTAAACTCTCAATAGAAAACTATCTGTGCAATCTTTTACATTTTCTGTAAAATGTAATGTATGTATCATGCAGCTATAGCTAAATCCTTCCCAACACATTTCCCTTTTTATATTTCTGTTGATGTTTTTACGCAGATACACAATAACACCAGGAGGGGGCGGTAAGTGATATTACAGTATTAGGTCAGCACAGAATAATTACATAATGGCCTCCATGAACTAGATGCAAAGCTAACAGGGTCACACCATTAGGCCATGATGTGTATTTAGTTATTTGATTGCATATATATATTGTCCCCAATATAAAATGACCTGTCATGCTAGGAAAAATTCTTTGTAATGTTGGCTTGCAAAGTTCTTTTCCAAAACACTATTTGGGGGGTGGTTAGGCATCTGTTGCACCATGTCAGAGTTTACTGGGGAGATCATTCTAAATCTGTCCACCAACTGCAAGCCTGGACATGCCAGATCCGTCTCAAACGTTCTAGAAGGTTGGAGAAATGTAGAACTTTCTGAGAAGCTGAGACACTTCCTGAGAAATCTCTAATTGAGTTTTTTCCAATACTGGTCAAATCTTCACGTTAAGATTTATTCCAGGCTGGCATCACTTTACTGCAAAATTAGGCCATGCTGTAAAGGTTGAATAAACATATTCCATATTGTTCAAACATACTCCACATATTTGTGGCATGTATGCATGGTGCGTATGTCCTCTCATAGAATTACGTGAATCACATCTTTGAATTATGCAAGAGGTAGAGTTTTTGTGCTTGAACATAAAGCCCAGGTTAGGCCATTGTCAGACTGGCTTGTGTTGTCTTTTCTGGAAAAGATTCTTGAGCATCCTAACGCATCTTGAATCTGTACCAGCACCACTACAATACTGGAACTAGCAAACAGTCTGTTTGCAAGAGTCACCTATGCCTCATTGTTGGAGTTTGCAAAACCTCTAATAGCTATTTTGATTGTTGGATTGGATATTTCAATTAGATATTGCAATGTTTTATTGAACAGATAATGGAAAAGTGCTAACAGGAAGCCTAGTGATTAGTCTAAGGAGAAGCAGACATCATCAGTGCTTTATTTTGACCTCTGTATATTTTGAGTTACTCAGCCTAATTTTAAGTCATCTTTAAGGCTTTTGAATATGTCAGGGTTTAAATATGCTAAATGTGCTACTAGGCCTAGTAATACCCACTACCTATTTCTTGTAATTAATAAATAATCAAGAGGATTAATAAATAATTAAGAGAATGTGTATATGCCAACTGAACAGACTGTAAGTAGAGTGGTTGACATTGAAGCTAAACAATGCAATTTAATATAATTTCCTAAACTAAACTATGGTCTGTAGCTAATCATCTCACATGTCTAAGGAAAGTAATGTATGAAAGAAGGTATCACAACACATATGTCTATTTTACTGTGTTGTGGTATTGTTGCCATCAGAGGATGTGTCCACACGACTCATAACACACATAAACACACACACACACACACACACACACGTGAGCGCGCACGTCTACATAAACAATTACATTGCTTTTTTAACCATAATTCTAGTTTTATTGATTCATCAATATCAAATAAATGTAATGTTGTATACCACATACATCAGATAACAGATTAGATTATTCCCAGAATGTCCTATTACGAGACTCTGAAGCAGCACACATATTAACAAAACGATTTCTCCGAAATGCAATGGCTTGCGTTCCTTCCAACTCCATGCTGTGTGCTACATGAAGTAATTCTAGCCCCGTGCCTGTTTTTAAATATAGCGTTCGTTCCCCTCAACTTTTATTGCATGTTCCCAAAATGCCTACAGTACAGGAGGGTGTGATGAGTAGGGGAGAGTGGGGTGATTTGTGCCGGGGGGGAAGTTGTGCCACCCCCTGTTTCATGCTGTAAAGAAGAGAGGTTTTTTGCCTTTCAAAGTAAAATTTCTATGATGAAGGATTTTTGATTGTTGTGTCTGAACAGTTATAGAGAAAAACATTTTACACATGTTTTAGTGCTTTGGTAAGCTACAATATGAGTCTATGCAGCTAGCATGATTTTAGCCTAAAATTACTGGATGATGCATTTTTTCCCAAATGGTGGGGTTGGGGTAAGTTGTGCCAGTGGCTCAACTCACCCCCACTTGTGAATATTTGAAATATATTCTTTTTTTTTGTAATTGTACATTGTATTCTTATATTTAATCACTTAAACTAAAACTATGTGTCTTAATTTTAGACCCAAAATAGAAATTCATGCCACGGAGTTATAAGAGGAAGACATGCAGGGCCTCTACTCCTCTAGAGGACATGGACAGAGCAGTGAAAGAGGTGGAGAAGGGAAGTCTATTGGTCAGGTGCTCATTATCAGTTATCACAATGCAGATAGTCAAAATTGGGTACTTATTTAAAGCGTATAGCTTCAACTTATGCAAATGTAAATGTAAACTGCAATGGCTCAATAAGGGACAAATTAAGAGATATGCTAATTATGCTAATAAACTTTTAATATTTTCTACTGTTTTTGTTTCATTTTGAACTGAACTTTGTTCTGAAGTGTTAGGCCTTGTTTAAGAAAATTGACCTTTGGTGTGCTCATGTGGCACAATAGGCTTGTAGAAAATTGGCCTTTCATGTTGTAAAGTAACTTTAAATAAACCTTAAATTAGTAATTTTGTATTGAATTTGTCTAGCTTTTATATAGCATTACAGTTCTTGAGATCAAAATATATTGTTTTACTTCAGTAATCAATGGCACAATTTACCCCAATATATTCTCTCCAATGGCACAACTTACCCCGCACTGGGGGCAAGTTGTGCCATGAGTCCACTTTTTTTCAAAAAGCTGTATTTCGTGAATACTATAATTCACATCCAAAGTGACTGATTCCAGGGATGCCCCACATCCTGAAATACATGTACATATTTTAGTTGGAAGCATTACTATCATAGTCTCACTTTAAAATCACTTTAAGTAAAAACTGGCACAACTCACCCCACTCTCCCCAAGAGAAAAATATTTGGTAAAGATCTCCCCAGCGTCTCTAATACGCTCTTACCTTCACAGAAATGTGCATGGAATAGCCTGTCCATGTGCCACATACCATCAAGTTCAGTTACTGTCTGAGATGTCAAATCATCTGTGAACTATTTTATTACATTTTAGCAGTAACCGACCTTGCAGCGTAACAAGACATGCTCTACAAAATTACAAACAACCAACCCATTAAAATCTTCTTTATGTAGCTGGTGACACCGTTTCTAAATTTATTAATCGCGGGTTGTGATTGATCGGGAGTTCATCAATAAAATTGAATTTATTAAAATTTTAATATTTTCCACAATAAGTGGCTGTAGAAATCGTAGACAAATTTTAAATGTAGTTTTTATTTTTACTAATAACTATACCATAAAGAAGATCAAATCGAATGTGTTAATAATAAGAAAAGCCATGCGTGTGATTGCTGCCAGGTGACGTTAGGTATGTGCACACCAGAGCTCAGTCGTGTGTCTCTCCAGTCAATCTCATGCATGCACTTCAAAACTGATTGCACATATTGATTTGACTCGTAGCAAACGCGCGCGAAAGAGCGCGCGAGATGGAGGAAGAGGAGGGGCTGGATAGAACAGGAAACAGACCACAGCGTGAGGAAGATGGCGGGATGAAGGGCGGCGGAGGAAGAGACAGAGGGCCGGCCTGTTTTCTAGCGCCGGCAGGTGCTGGTGTCGTCAGAGGACTGGAAGGATCAGCTGTGTCTGACTCACACAACATGACTCAGTGACTATGCCAGTCTCTCTCGTGAACGCGCCTAGACACACGCACACGTACAATCACTTCAGCATTCATCATTACAAACCTATCCATGAAGTATGTACACACACACAAGCGCACATACGGAAGAGAGAAATGGCAACATCTTTTTCATCTGCTGATGACAGGCGCTTATGCAACTTTGGCATTTTTGGTTAGTTACAGCCCAGTTGGATAGGAGGACTAAATTGGGGCACTGATCTGAAAGACTTCAGAATGAACTTCTAAATGTCATGCAGATATCTGCAGTGGAAACTGGATTCAGATCTGTAGTGTCATGCTAAATTCTCTACCCTATTTAAATAAACCAAAATGGTGTCATATCCACTGTGTCTATTATGGGCTGATTTGAAAAGCAAGAAAATTGCAGATTGTTGTTAAACTTAATTCCTATGATTCAACCCCATTCACTTTTAATGCTGCAAGATAAGGCTCTTACTGAAGGACTATGCTAGATTATACGATTTGTGTCAAACCTTGCAGAGACAGTCCTAAAGGATTAGTCTCATTTTATTAAAGCTTTCATCACCTAATTTTCTGAGCAGTACTTCAACTCTCTGTGTCCTTCAGTAGAAATGTCACAATGAAATCCACCGAATATCAGTGGGTTTGTTTCACTGCTTTAGTTGGTGTTTCCTTTGATGATGTATGACCAGGAACTAATACAGTTAAATAAACACAATGCTACTGTGGTGTCACCATATGTTAAAACAAGAAAGGTGTCATGTCAATGAAACACATGATGTTTCAGATGGCATGCCAGTCTGAGGAGGTCATATTACACTGAAGGTAGAGAAGGTTTCTAAAGCTGGTGGTGGTCAGAGGTTTTCTGCTGTAGTTGCCAAGTACCAGGAAGGAGCGTTGCATGTGGACAGGCCTGTGCAGGTTTCTTTCACAACACCATTATGCCAGCAGTTCAACTGATCACACTGTGAATGGAAACTTAGCATGACAGCTAATTGGCTTAAATAGAACCAAAGCATGCTTGCTATAGACTACGTATAGACCTAGCTGGGCCACCCAATGGCGGATGTGTTCCATTTTGAGTCTTGGTCCTCCCAAGAATTCTATCTAAACCCCACCTAGGGAGTCCCTGGCTTGCTCATTAGGGATCTGGACCTTGTAAAGCTGCTTTGTGACAACATGTGTTATATAAAAAACACTATATAAATAAATTTGACTTTGACGTTCGGTTTCATTAACAATTCACCAATTTAGCATAGAACTTTCCCTTTAAAGTATAACTAATCAAAATCTAGCAGTATTTGTTAATCAAGATTTTGCCTTTTTCTGTATAAATGTGATTCTTGTTGTATTCCATTCGTGTGGTTATTGTAACTGATCAATGATACAATGCCTAAATAATCAGTACTTTTCAGAATCATATTAGATATGTCACAGCTCAGTTTACTACACTCATTATGTCACTGTTATTTGACTGTATTTATCAGGGACAATGAATACTGATCAAGAAAATATCCTAGCATCATTCAACTGGCTAATGTCCGGCTCTAGTCTTTCAGATCTGATGTTATGACACGCCTTCCTAATTTAAGTTTACTATTTTTTACTATTATAGAATTCAACTTATACTATACTATAACTTATACTATACTAATCACTATATTATTATTATACTACTTTCAAGATATTACACGATTCAAGATATTACATTCAATACACATTAAATTCACCAAACTCATTAATAAAATTCTTGAAAAGTGATTAAATTCTCTATCAACTTCTGTCTGGTTATTACAATGTTTTGCATACATGAACCATGATATCATCTCTTTTCTATAGGTCATTCATAAGTTGCCAAAAATAAAGGCAAATAGGAAATAGGTACAAATATGCTTGTTGACTCATATGTGTTCAGTCTATTTTTAAATATGAGATATCCAGAGAGAGACAGAGAGAGTTAGTTGGGCAGTTGTAGCGACAACCCACAACGAGTCTCATACCAAAGTTACTGCAAAGCAAGATAAAAATACTGTAGGGGTGTTAGCTCAAGGACTGACAATTGTAGGGCAGGAGTCATTTCAATTCATCTGGAAGGTCTGCTGTAGGGGCTGTAATATCAATTACAAGGCAAATGTAAATTAGTCATGGTAAGCCTCTAAAATCATAGCCATGTTGATTTAGGAAAAATGTCAACAATGTCATCTAAAGCCCTCATCACATTAGTGATACCATTATAGAAAGGGTGTTTAATACTAGTCAAATCTCATGCATCTCTTGTACAAAGAAAATAGCCCTAAGGCCATTTACAATGAGATTATGCCTGAGTCAGAATTTAAGGAATATATTGAAGGAGTCAGAAAAGCCTAGAATTTTATAAGGATTTCTCTCAGTATAAGTGGTAAACAATGATGATAAAACTGATTTACCTTGGTTTGGCAGCATTTATGACTTACATAGAAGTGCTCCAGAAATGTTGTCGTATCTTCATGGCAGTGCCCTAATTCCCCTGCAGCTGGATAAATGCTAAACATTATCATATTGGCCTAATTAAGAATTCCAAGCAGACAGAATAATATTAAGATAATGACCAAAATTCAGGTGTGAAATAACTCATAGAGAGAGTCAAACCTAGAACAAGTCACTCATGGTATTGTGCGTGATTGTGGGGTGATACATTCAGTTCAGACACCTCTCAAATTTTACATTCCCTTTAAAAAAAATCAAGTATGCTCACTGAAAAGAAATCAGCCCTGGGACTGAAAGGAAAAGGTTCATGAAAGGTTTACTGGCCTGTTGGCACTGAACAGCCCAAGAAGTAAACAAGAATTAGTACAATTTGTAGTACAATTGTTTTCTAATTGTTTTGACAAAATGCCAGTTGTATTGCAGATATTACCCAGCCTCTTGTGACAAAATATAAGCACAAATAGAAACACAATATGTTTTGACTAAAACAAGCATATTATTTAATAAATGAAGCAAAGACTATGTCTAGTGGACATATTAATATCTTCAGAATACACTTTCAAAACATGGTGGGGACATGTTTCACCACGTCCCCAGCGTCCTCCACATAAATTACACTGAATACATTTGCCCCAGCACATGATGCTTGTTGAAAAGTAGCTTGGGATTAATTGCCCTCCAAATTCAGTCATAAGATTCTGGGATCTCAACTGGATATCATCATGATAGTATTAACACATTTTCTGTCTACACCCCTAGTGTGGTGGTGGGAGTCTGTTCAGAATACCTTTATTGTCTTTATTCCAAGTGCCATACTTGTGGTAACAGAAAAGAATCTAAAAAAACTATAATTTACATAAATGACAAATTGTGATCATTTACATAAATGATAAATTGTGCTCTTATCACAATGTTGGGCTGGTTTGCTAATAGTAACTTAAAGGTAGTTTCATTAATTAGGACTTTGTAAGTGAATAAGTTGCTACTGCTTTTTTATTCAGGAAAACCTAAACCAATTCCCGAACACAATTTCAGATATTAAGGCTATACTACCTAGTCAAAATCAAGTAAAATCAAGGTTATTTGCTTTTTACAACAGCCATTGTCACAAAGCAGCTTTAATCATGTCAGAGTTCAGGCCTGAAGACTCAAAGGGTTCAAGAGTGGGGGGGGGGGGCATCCTCTTCTGGCCACCACAATAACTACAATGGAAACATTAAATAGCAACATAAGTAAAGAGAAACAAAAAGTGAAGAGCTGCCCTTCATGCATCAGGAGGAGTAAAAGTCAAAGATGACACACCGACCGTGGACCTAGAGATGTTGGTCACTCACCAGCTCACCTACCGTGGACCTAGAGATGTTGGTCACTCACCAGCTCACCTACCGTGGACCTAGAGATGTTGGTCACTCACCAGCTCACCTACCGTGGACCTAGAGATGTTGGTCACTCACCAGCTCACCTACCGTGGACCTAGAGATGTTGGTCACTCAACAGCTCACTTACTCATTTCTGCCAGGTGCAGTAGGCTGTTACTTTACCGTAATAACCCACAAGTTAGAAAATATAATTGCAGTCATTTAAATGAAACGCAGTAATACTGTATATAGGCAGTAAAGGATGGTTTGTATGAAGCACTATATCCATATTTGATTTTAAGTTTTTGCATGCTTAATTAATGTATGTATATATCACTCTATTCTGTGTGTGTGCATGTGTCCGTGTGTGTTTATTACTGCCACCAGTATACCCATATGGGACATGTATTTTATCCATGTTCTCTTTACTTATGTTGCTATTTAATGTTTCCATTGTAGTTATTGTGGTGGCCAGAAGAGGATGCCCCCCCCCCCCCCCCCCCCCCACTCTTGAACCCTTTGAGTCTTCAGTTTTTTTTCTGTTAGCGAGTTTGCAATTTCCTTATCCATTTCTTCCTCACTGTGAAATTTAATTTGGATACTCAGTAGGCTTCCATGTCAACCATCTTTTAATCCATTTTACAGGAATGTGAGGTCAGTATTGCTTTGGCTAGTCTAAGGGGTTTTAAATACACATGAGAGGCGACCTGCGGTGCTGTGTGAGTGTGTCTGGCTGACAGTGTCAGCACTGATGTAAGTAACGCTCTCATCCTGCATTACACTCCTCCGTGTGTGACTCACCCCAAAAGGGAGGAAGAGCATCTGTAGCGAAGACCCATTCATTTCTGTCACCACAACTGTGCTGCCTCAAGCAGCTAAAACAAGCAATGCTGTAAAAAAAACACGGGTGAAAAACGGAATGTTCTTTTCTCCTAGATGTGAATCCAGCTGATAATCTTTTGGTATGTTTAAAAAGCAAGGACAATAATAGATGGCATCCCACTTGTTATGTGGAAAATAGAATTAAGGCAATATTGAATATGCTATACCAGACCATGTGTTGATTTTAAATAAAGTGTTCATGTTTAAACATGTATTGGGCTCTGCCAAATAATAAATTCTTGTGGAAATGTTCAGTTCAGCAGTTTACATATACCAATATAGAATTGATGTCCATTATAATATACTTCACTTAGTTTATTGAATTTAAGGGTTTTTTTGTCTAAAAGTACTACTGAGATCTTTTCCTCCAGGTTGTGGAGCTACTTTTGTGCTTCATGTTTACTCATTACCCCTTTCTTAACATTTTAGGGCTTTAATCTCACAAATGATGATTCTTAAATGATGTATTATCATCTGTGTGGTGTAAATAGAGCAGACTTGTTATAGAGTCTTTGGCTCGTCCCAGATTTGCTGCACATGACTCTCCTCCCTAAAATAGCCTGGCTCATGCTTTCAGAACAGGCCTGTGTATCAATCAACGGAAGACACAACATGCACATTGCAACAGCCAAAATGCAAAAATAGCCTTTCACATACAGTGTTGGCAAGCTCCAAAAAGCATTCAGTAGCAATGCATAAGGCTGTACTTGGAGAGGCCTTTTAATCAGTGACCAAAGTTATCTTTGTGATGCACTTTTTATTTATAAATGCATTACAGAACATGCATGTGACTCCTGAATGAAGACACGCAGCCTTGTCTGTTGTGGTATGATATTTTTATTTGATTACAAAGAGGGACGGGTGAGGCAACACTTCTTGGCATGGCCACCTGCCCCTCCTTTGCCCTCACAGGGCAAACATTCTGCTAATATGTTGGGGGTCGCGGTGGTCACCATATGCATAAGAGGAATGTTGTACCTCCCACCTCTGGGGAGGTACTTCCTCTTTAGTGACATATTAAAAGCCCCATGTCCTGCCGAGATCTTCCAAACAGAGTTCACTAGCCATGAGTTTGACCACCACTCAGAGTCGGCCCTTTAGCCGAGCTGTAAGGAGGATCAGAGTGGCGGCTGCAGTGAGCAGCCTAGCCAAGAGCTGGCAGACCTGGGCAAATGAGCACACCAGCAAACAAGACACAATCCCCTCAGGGTGGATTCCTGACTCCATCATCGAGCAAGCCAAAGAGAAGGAGAACGAGAGAAGTGAGGTCAAGCTCCTGGTCACGCCACGTGTCTTCGCAACGAATGGCGAAGACGACGGTGGCAGTAGGATCAAGACGTGCTTGGTGAGCAAGACCATCACACCAAAGCACAGTGAGAGCAGCCAAGAATCGGTGAACTCCATCAAGGAGAAGATCCATACCAATCAACTGGCACCTGAGGAGCCTAGAAACTGCCTGAATAAATCTCCCACTATAAGGCGACACTGTGTCGGCAAGGCAGCAGCCCTGACAACGTCCCTGAAAAAGAGAGGAGAGAAGAGCATGTCTCGCAGCAGTAGCACAGAAACAGAGGACAGCGGACTTGGAGAAGATGCGTCACTAAGTGACAACAGCGATCAAAGCGAGCTTGAACAAAAGATACCAATTAGCAGAGCCAAGGTAGGGTCTGTGTATCACACATATTTCATTGTTTACAGTATTATTCCACTCATCATGAACTTTTTAAATAGGGGAAACAAGGCACTACATTTTTTAAATCAAAAGTTTAAAAGCAAAGCGCGTGAATGTGATTCGCTACTGACCATCTAACTACTGTCCCCACAGTGTCAAAATTTTCCTAACCCACACCACCCCAAAACACACACTCATCTTTCTGTAACTCATGAATAATTTTCCACCTAAATGACATCAGAGTATTCTGAATATGTCCTTGCAATGGAATATATGCAAATAGAATACAGTAGATGATTTATCTATCTGACCTTCAAAGAGTGCCGCATAGCTCCCTGAACTTGATGAGTGAGAACTCTCACAGCAGTGTCAGTCTGCTATTTACTTCACTGCTCTGGCTGTTGGCCTCTAGTCTCAAGTTTAATGTGACACATTCTCCCTGGTGCACAGAACCGGGAATAAGAGTCTTTTAAGACGTCACAAGAAATACCAAGCAGTTACAGTCTCACACATGCAAGAAGAGAACAGTACAGTGTGAGCTTTGGCAAATGATGAGTTGACTCACTCTGCTCATAAACAAGACTTGAATGAGACACTATGCCTTTTAATTCCCCAACTAATAACATTGGAAGCTAGAAAAATCCATCCCATACAAATTAGCATAACAAGAAGAACATTTTTTCTCTGATTGTACATCTGTTACTCTGTAAAACATCAAAGTTTGTTGGTGAACTATAAGACATTACTCCAAGTTATCATATCAGAAAGGTTCTAAAAAGTTCAGTTACCTTCAGAATATACGGAATAAAAATGTATTAATATATTCACCATACTATAAGTGGGTAAATATTCAATTCAAATCTCTGATACTTGTTCAAATTGTACAAAAGTAAATTTTTATCACTCTGTACTTTGCAGATAAAGGTTACTACAATGGATGACCTGAAGAACAAATGGAAGATGTTTGCAGAGCAGCACACTGAGGGTCAGAAACTCAACCCTTTTAGCGAGGACTTCGACTATGATCACGCCATGGCCACCCGACTCCGCAAGGGTGATGCAGGCTATGGTCGCCCCAAGGAGGGCTCCAGAACAGCCCAGCGAGCAGATCGAGCCCAGAAGCACATCCGTCGTGAAATGGACGAGATGTGCTTCATCATCCGTGACATGGGCACGAGGGACAAGCAGGGCTGCGTTTATGTGACTTTTGGCCGCCTATTCGACCGCTATGTCAAGATCTCTGATAAGGTGGTTGGAATTCTGCTGCGCTGTCGCAAGCACAAGATGGTGGACTTTGAGGGAGAGATGCTGTGGCAGGGCCGCGATGATGATGTCATAATCACCCTGCTGGTATAACGTTCTGGGCTAGTGATGATTCTAGCACAACCAACTAGCATGTAGTCAGAGGCTAAATAACGTAACCAGGTGAGCTTCACAAACAGTGAACATATTTTAAATTATGCAAAGTACCACCAATATATGCCAGTATGTGTATCCATAAACTGAATTAAGTTCATTGTCTCTCACCAGCTTATATTTATTAGTAACAATTATAGCAACTTCAATAATTACTTGATCATTGTCAAATAGTTTATGCAAAATTGCACTTTCATGGCTGGTTACTTACATTTCAGAGGTGAGTGAGTAAAACAAAACACAGGCTGACCTACATTTGTTCAAATCTATGAAACTCATGGTCATTTATAATAGTGGAAATGCTGTAAAAACAATTTGGAATTACCTCAGTGAGCAAATCTAAACACAGTGTTCTGAATATTGAGTAGAACTGTTATTAGACATGCCCCGTATAGTTAAGATATCTTAATATGGGATTAGTGTTGTGCTTTTCATTCTCTATTATGTGGGAATGGGCTTAAAAGATTCATCCATAATAATGCTGAACCAAATAACTGAAATCTACCTTAAAAATCAAAACTACTAAGTTTTGTTTGTATGATGGAAATAAGAACATTAATTCACTTAAAAAAAACAAAAAAAAACAATCATAATTCTGTGTGAGGCACTACTTTAAAAGTAAAATAAATTAAAAAGACTACAGAGTGTCATGCTATGCTTTGAAGCAGCATCAGAATACGTTTGTACATGCCAGTAGAGTTGGCCATTGCTCCAAGATCACACAAGGGAGGAGCAACTGTCATATTGAGCTGTGACATGAAACCCCAGCCTCAATGTCTAAAAAGATTCAACACATGATGAACTTGCTGGACCTGTATGGAGTCAAATTAGGGACTTTAATGGTGACGAAAAAAAAATAATATCGCAAATATAAGATTAGCATTTTGCATTTTACGTTCCTAATTTGTTTCTGCAATACTTTCTCCCTTTTGCGTTTCTTTCTTTTCTTTGCGCGTCACTGCTTTTCTTTGCGTCTCGCATTTTACGTTCATAATTTTTTTTTGCGCTTCTCTCTTTTCTTTGCTCCGGTTTTACCCTCTGTGTGGGGGCGTGGAAAGAGGCGTGGCCAAGAGCGAAAGGCGTGCTGTGAACGTTCAGCGTCATCAGTTGAACCACACAGCACTGCAATTTGGTTACTGGTATCAGGGCAGACGGTCGCCCAGCTGGACCACAGGTATATGCGTGCAGACATAGACATCAGGTGCTAAAGCACCACCAACTCTGCCCTTTATCAACGAAAGTGCCCTTTTAAAACTTCGTTTAAAATATATATATTATTATTATTATTAACATTTTACTGAGGTCGGTTTGAAATGATCTTTTGAAAACCTGAGCGAATAAAAACAATGCCCTGAAATGCGCCACCACCTCGCACACACCCGACCTCTCTCTTCCTTTAACACCAGATGCGCTGCTGCAGCAGTTCAGTTCAGCGAGTGGAAGGAAGCTGAACTGACGCTGAACGTTCACAGCACGCCTTTCGCTCTTGGCCACGCCTCTTTCCCCGCCCCCACACAGAGGGTAAAACCGGAGCAAAGAAAAGAGAGAAGCGCAAAAAAAAATTATGAACGTAAAATGCAAGACGCAAAGAAAAGCAGTGACGCGCAAACAAAAGAAAGAAACGCAAAAGGGAGAAAGTATTGCAAAACAAAAGCAGCAACATAAAATGTGAAACGCAAAGAAAAGAAAGAAACGCAAAAGGGAGAAAGTATTGCAGAAACAAATTAGGAACGTAAAATGCAAAATGCTAATCTTATATTTGCGATATTATTTTTTTTTCGTCACCATTAAAGACCCTAATTTGACTCCATAGACCTGTTGGTCTATGATAAATTGTGCAGCTATTTTGTATTATTTTCTTTTGTTGTTGTTAGCCTTATATTCAAACTTACATGTTTTGTTCAATTTAACTTAATTAATTATTTATTTGTTTTCCGAATCCTTTCATTATTGAATTGTTCAGAAATGGCAAGGGTGAATTTTCAATGTGAATACATCTTTCAAAGTGAAAGAATGGTAATCTTCTAACAGAAGCATTTTTTGTAAATAATTGGAGTTTAGCAGTTTTTTGATTGATGGGTAGGTTATACATATCTGTAGGCCTATCTAGTTTAAAATCCATTTGAGTCTTATTTTAAAATGATGTCTCTTTTGCTTGCTCCTTAAACATATTTTGAAATTTCTCATTCAAGTAAAAATGTTTTAGAAGCCAGTCTGACAGAATAATAAACTTACAAAAATTGCAACTAAAAATGATCATTACATTTTTTTGAATGTTGGCTTTGTCAACATTCAGCACAACATTCAGCACAACATTCATCACAACATTCAGCACAGTAATATTAGATTTTCAAGGTTGACCTGGAATTTCTCCACCCATCAATGTGCTGGCAGTTCTGAAATACACTGTGCAGAAAGCCAATAATAATCATCCTTTTAAGCTCCGAACCATTAGCCTGTATTACAACTATGTTGTTGAGAGATTCAGTTACATGGTAGTGAGACAATAAATCATTGCTAATTTTGCTAAGCTGAATTTTGGGATATTTGGCACTACTATCTTTTAAAGCATCTTAACTATTAAACATTGAATTTATACAGGTGAGCCAGCTTGAATTGAACTGCTACGCATTATAGCCCATGCAGACTTCGGTCAGCGCTGAATCAATCATCAATCACTCTCTTACTACAGGGCCGCATTTTGTAAATCGGAGTAAACTAGTTTATTCTTTACAACAATTTTCAACAGATTAACAATTCACCAAATTGTGCATTACTCAACTATGTCATGTTATTCAAAGGGGTCAAATTTACATATAATTAATTATAAGGGATTAAACATGTTTCTACAAAAAGAAAATAAAATTATCACAGCGTCACATTAAGGAATATGTTGATTTCTGTCATCATAACCAACATCACCACCATCACCAGCCTCTAGAAAAACAAATGATATGTTTGCTTTAAAAAAAAAGGTAGTGACAATTTAATGACAATGACAAAATAAAACAAATCTCAAAGATTAATATATAAGAACACCTTTAAAACTTTACTTTCAAGTATTACAATTGGAATCTTTTTAAAACCTCTGGTAATCACATTCTTGGCATTAAAACTTGCTTCACACTATTATTTTTAGCTACATATTCAGACATTTTAGAATAGATATATTTGTACATTCATTATTATTAAGGTTCATTATATTTCAATATTTCATCAATTAAAGTAACATATCTGCAATTAAATTATTCAATAAACTAATTTCAGAGGAGTTGATTAAAGATAATTGATAAACATCAATAAAATTTTCAAACAATTGTATACATTTCTGTATTCTTTTTACATTAATTATGGGCATACCTTATTTAACTCATTTATTCAAAATACACTCTTGACAATCATTAATTTCAATTTTAGTCCCCTCCAAAATCTAATTTTACTTTTAGTTAATTTCATCAATCCCCATGTAACAGCTGAACACAGAGATTACAAAAATAAGACATAAATAAGACAAGATTACATAATCCCTCAGAGGAGGTTTGAACCCTGAAGTAATGGTGTGATTAATTTGCTCTGGGCTGAACATATTTACATGACATATTTTGAAAATGAGACTAATATCCAACTTCTACTGAAACAAACGTGCACTTAAATTCCTGACAATTCCTCTCCTATAGTAAGCACAGAATGACAATCATTCATAGTAATGTTTTCTTTGTAGGTTAGCAAACAATATTTCATTGGATTTGTTTAACACCTCCGACACTGAATTACAAGTAAAATGTTTTTGGCATAAAACTCCAGAAATCCAGAGACAAAATTCCAGAGACACAACATTCATTTTCTGATGCATTGTGCTCTGTGTATTCATTCACAAATGTAAGCTAATGTTGTATTGCTACATGAACTCAGTACTATCGAACATGATGCATGAATGGCTTGGCTTTGTGTTTGTCTCCATTATACATGCAGTAGTGCCTCAGAATGATCCGAGAATACTGCTTCTTATTGCTTTCAGTGATGAACATGTTCAATTACCCCAAAAAGAGAAAATGGCAATGTTCAAAATGGAATGGCTTGATTAACCCAAGTCAGCTTAGACTGAACAGTCCTTTTAAGGTGTGCTTGCTGGACATCAGTAACTCCCTTTATCACTTAATTGAAAAGCCCCAATAGCTATGTAATATATTGTAAATCAAACGTTTCCTCAGCACTATTTCAGCTTTTTTAAAAGTTGCCAGCATGTGAAAAAGGTCTGTTTTCATTTTAGAACAAGTTTAGAGTTCATGTTAAGTCCCTCTGATTCCAAACTCTTCATTAATATGTCTTCATTATGGCACAGAGTGCCTCTGCATTGCACTGTAACAGTGTCTCCATGATTATGTATCTCAGCTGCTACATATGCACTCAACCAGTGTTGAGATTTGTTCATTTAAAACCCTCCTACCAAATAACTCTTAATAATCTTATTCTGACAAGCCAAAAGGGCTGTCATGCCTATGCTACTATCTAATGCTAACCTTAACATTGCTACTGAAGGTTCTGCATCTTCAACATCAAAGGTATCATTCAAATCATAATAATAATAATAATAATAATAATAATAATAATAATAATAATCACCTTTGGCTCACTCTGAGCTAGCAAGCATATATGAAAAATGACATATATTATTATATATAAAGTGCACAACTATACCATCACATGTAATAGTGACTAAATTAAATATATTTACTGACATTCATTCCATGAACATTCTTTTTATTATTCTAACACTAGTTAGCTCTTACGCCTACAAAGAGAATATAATTTGTTTTTGAATTCTTTGTGAAAAATATATATCTCAGCAACCCAATATAATATTCCTAAATTGGAATATGTGGCATTTTTGTCACAACAAAAGTTAACAAGGAGTGAAAATAGTCCCTGTCCCTTTAATTCTCTGTGTACCTGATGGATCAGCTCATAGATTCTGATCAATGAACAATGGCCCAAGCCTCAAAGTAAAGACACTTGCTGGTAGAATTGGCACAGTTAAAAAGGGAAGAAAAAGAGAAGAAAAACAACTTGAGGGTGAGCCAAGCATCAACCACAACCACTGAGCATCCCATATACATTTCTCCCATCATGTACCCCTGTGTGAACAATAAGTCTAAAAAAGGCTAGCTTGCTTTCTGTGAAGCGAGTTAGCTGAGTGTTGAACTTCTCATTCACCACCTTTACATGATATTGCACAAATCAATCTATGGCTTGGTGTTAATGAACACCTAAGAAGCAACATTTCACCCATTCTCAAAGACTAAATACAGATGAGACCAATCATCTCTGACAATAGCAACAAATCATAAGCTGTACACATTTCTCCACAAAGACACAGAGACCACTGATGAGGAGCAGGGGGGGGGGGAAAGCTCAGGTTACATAAACATGAACGAAGAACTCATTCTCCTTCTGCCTTCAGGCCGTGCCTCTGGCCCGTCATTGTGTGTTTAACAACGACTTCATCAGAACCTGTACAATTAGGTTCAGAATTTTCCAGATGGGCTCTAGAGAATTCTAGAAGGCTCCAGATGGCTCAGCTGATGCAGTCATACTCAACCAGCGCTGTAAGGTAAGGGACTGCGAGAGCCCTTTCAGAGAGGAAAACTAAAACAAAAACTTGGCAGTTCGTCTTACGAGCGTTCGCAGCATGGTCCAACTGTACTCTCCAGTGAGAGCTGGGACGAGTGTCGAATCAGTGGGGCCATTGTGGGATCTACCATGGAGGAGGTGGGGAAAAGCTTGTACCAGCCAATCACCATGCTTGTCAAATCCAGCTCTTCCAATAGGATGCGGGCCACACCCATGAAGCACTTGCGATCCATTCGGCCATAATTCCCCCAAACTATTATCTGGGAAGGAAAATAATATTAGTGTCACGGTAGGCCGGACCGGCTCCGCAGGGGAGCCGCCCACTTCACAACACTCCGCCTCCTGTTCACTCCCTCAGTCTCAATCTCCATCATACTAGTCATCCACACCTGTCCCTCATCACACACACTCCCTTATTAAGCCCACAGGTCCGTGCAGTCAGTGCTGTGCGTTCCTTGTCCCTTTCGGACCTGCTGGACGTTTTCTACCGTCGACTAGGACGAGTTAAAGTGACTTTTGTGAGATGAGGTTGAGAGCATGCTACGCTCCTCTCCTTTAACACGCTACGCTCCTCTCCTTTAACACGCTACGCTCCTTTTATTCTTTATTGACTAAGCTGTGCTGTGTCTATCATGGAAATGGACACTAAAGAGAACACGACACCATCTGTGTCTGCTGCTTCTGTCACCCCATTACAATTAGCTTTATCTCTGCAAAAATATCATAGTATATTATTATTATTGTTGTTGTTGTTAAATATCATGTGTAGTCTGTGTTGCACTTGATGTGTTACAATATCATATCATCTATAAATTAGGTGGAAGCACTATGACAAATAATCATAGACATAATTCCAAATGTCTATAAGAGCAAACAAGGTGTCTGGCGAGGTCTGGGCACCTACTGCTAACTGAACCAGCACACCAGTGTATGTTAAATGTACATTGATTAATACTCAAAGGAAAGCAGGTGAAAAAGTGCAAGAGCCATACAAGATGTTCACAGTCACTTCAACCCTTCATGAATGCTCACATTTCACTGCCTCTTATTCTCTATCTCTCTCTCTCTCTCTCTCTCTCTCTCTCTCTCTCTCTCTCTCTCTCTCTCTCTCTCTCTCTCTCAAACACGAATGTCCACATTTGGCAGTTTCATGCATACATTCAAATATAATTCAAATATTTTTGCCAGTGTTTTACAACAGTGTTTTTAGAGTCCACTGCTGATCTTACATGTTCTTTGTTCAAATATTGTGTACAATTGGTTTAACAGTTGGTTTAACAATACTCAGTTAGTTAATTATATGATTGAACTGTTGACGTTTCTACTGAGATTCTACTTTAGGAATAAAATGCTGTTTGCAAATAGCAGTTTTTGGTCACTGTAATGTTTACATTTTATAGGATCATAGATGCATACATGGAAATGCATAAACCTTCCTGAGCTGTGTGAACTTATGCATGGAAATATTTTCATCCATCCTGGAACATGAAGGACTTAGAAAGCTACTGTGTTTTTTTTTAAACATACACTGCATGCAAAATATGATTAGCGTTCTTTATATCTGCCAAATGTACTGATAATGAAACTAACAAAATGAAGACATAGTGGTATTTTCAATGCTGTTTACCTGTACAACCTTTCCCTGTGGACTCTCAGAGAATGCAAGAACCTGGTTGTAAAGGGGGTCCAATGACTTCCTCACAGCCTTTGTCTTCTTTTTGGCTACACACATGCCGTTCTCCAGAAGGTACACTTTTATGTAGGCCGCTGAAAGCGCGTAAGACTTGGATGAATGAGATGAACGAGATTACACAGACTCTCAAAACACAGTGTTTTTATCCATGCCAGCAGAGACATTCCTGTGTGATTCCCAGATAAAGAAGCACATAAGCGAGTTCACTGCCAACACCAATGGTTCCAAAATATGCCTTATTATATAATTTGATCATCTATAGACTTCATGAATCTGTCTAATCAAACTGCATGTTCTTAGGCTCAAAAACTCAATCGAAAGCAGAGTTGACTGAGGAGACTGACCTGGGGGCCCTTTGGATCCAGGCTTCATGATGAGGCCCCTGGCCTGCACGATCTCCACCTCCAGCTGACCGTTCCTCTCCATCAGACCAATTTCCACATCACCTGTCATGCACAAACACAAATGCACACAAAGTCAGCATAAACATCAGAAGAGAATATAATTATTAATTTGATGTTAATCAAAAAGAGCAATTATTAATATAGTCATTTTTAGTCTTTATGAAATTCAGTACGACCCTAACCCATTGAGGTTGTTGCCAGTGTCTGTCGCCCTACAAACTGTGCGGGACCCATGCCATCCAGGAAATCGCTGAACTGGGCATCTGAGGCCAAACACATCCCACTGTAGTTTAGACTGGAAGGGAGTAGATAAGACAATGTTAACTTTGGGTTATTTTATCTGCAATATCACTGTCATTTCAGTATAATCTCATAGATATGGAGTTCACAGATATTTCCACCAACAAAGATATTGAAAGCTTTTTAGGTAAGGACCATGGGTAAAGTTTTCCATTGACCTCAATTGTAGGAAATCCTTTGAACATATCCTCATTTGTAGTAATTACTCTAAAATCTTAATGAGATCAGGTTCAGTCTAAAGACAGAAGTAGGCCATTCCAATCACAGTGTAAGCACATAAGTTCTTACACTGGTTTCTGAATTTGTATTACTTTCTACCTCAACCATCCATCACCTAGATCAAATTGGTACAGAAAAAGAGCAAATTCCCTTATTTATACTTGACAATTGGTCCTTCACCATATTCATTGTTTTACTGACTGTTGTTATATCTACCATGGTTAATCCATTAGTTTCCTTCTGAAGTTTTCAACTCAGATGAAATGTATTCCATGCAGAATAAAATCACAAGGATTATATTAAATGAACACTTACATATCTGGATTTAGATTAGATTATTGCTATACACAGATTAGATTAGATTATTGTTATACACAGTTACAGTTACACTGGATTAAAATGAGAATCTGTGAGAGGAGGTATTTCAACACTAGCAATTTATTGTGGCTTGGTAATCAGCAGTTTTTTTTTTCTTGATCGCCGTTTCGATAATGATTTTACAGAGACTTGAGAGGAGGTGCTTTTTTTGTGTAATGAAAACTGGCAGCTTTGGACTTAATGATATCTGACAATGGGATTTCTAGAATAAAGTGGTTCTCTGGTGCAATGCCAACACACACACAGACTCAAGAGAATTACTGCATGTGAAATTTTGGCAGCATGAAGTCTAACTCAGCACAGGCATAGAGAGTTAAAAAAAAGAGAGTCTCTTTTAGATATTAAAGATGCTTGTCTGCTCCTGAATATATTCAGCACCAAGTACAACTACCAAGTGTTAGTTCAGTGGTACCCAAAGAACTAACTAGAATATAAAGTGATGACCTAAGCTTTGAACTCTTGCAACATGACCCTCTTCTTGGTAATTATATGGTCTAAGTAGTCTATTGTCCAAACACCAGCCCAGGCCCATACCACCATTCTCTCTTTTAATCATGTCTGAATTTGTATTTCATTAGTTTCCTTTCAGAATTCTGTCCTTGCTTCCACCCTCTCCTTGATAAAACCTTCTCCTCTTCTTTTCCTCTCTGACACTCGGTATGTCTTTGCACATGTCTATTTTTAAATCACTGACAGAGTGGCCCAAACCAGCTGCCTCATATCCAGACTGACTGAGTCTCCTGAGAGGTATCATCTCCTTCTCCTCTCCTCTCCAACTTTATCATTATTACTAGTTTATTCCAAGTTCATCAAGGCTTCAAGTTTGTTTGTGCATTTTTGTTTGTAGATTTTTCCTCTACCATCATTTCCCATTCTCTTTCCCAGAATGCATTTTTCTCTGTGTCCCTCATCAGTAAAAAATAAAGCAATGATATGACAACATGACAAACATGCCTAATAAACACCCAAGTGTAATGTTCTAATCACTCAAAGTAATTTGACTAACGGTTCACACATAAGCAGTCGGTGTCGTGCATCATTACTCTTTGAGGCGCTGGCCTTAATTTCTAGTATGTAAAACTGATGCAGTCATTCCATCTGCAGGATGCTGTTTGAGAAAGCACTTGTGCATAGGCCTTATTGTAAAACCTGATCTAATCACTTTTGTGTGCTGAGGGTTTTATAGCAAAGGTAGATCCGATTGTGAGAAAGAGAGCATCTCAGGCACAAGCCCCAACTGATTTAAGCATTAGAGATGATCCCTCATATTGTAGTTCTAATCTCATTACAATCCTTTTACCTGCTGTAATATCTCTGTTCATTTCCCTTTATCTCATTCTGTAGAAACTAAAAGCTCAAAATCAGTGTCAGCCCCATATTATCCCCACATATCCAAGTAACTAAATCAGAGGTCAAGCAGCCATTTTTGAACGAGCTAGTATTTCTGGAAGTTTGATGCACAGCAGAAATCCAAAATGCCATTGAGCATAGATAAATACATTGAACATGTGAAAGAATGTTTTTACTGTAAGTTAGCTGTTTCATAAGTTTGATCGATTCTTGCTCCCATTGTGGCTTGTGGCCAGGCAGATTATGTAACATTAACATTAATAGCTCTCTTTTAGTCATTGAGACATAGTTTATTAGCATGATTATCTTAAATATATGATGAACAATAAAAAAAAGTTTAAAAATTCAACAGTAAAACTATTGTCAGGTCTTTTGTTTGTTAGACCTGTAACCTTGTGAAGGACTTTGTGAAGGACTTTGCTTTGAGAAATTAATGACGTTTAACTTAAACTGCCTTGAAATGCTTATCTCTGTTATTATTAAAACCTGTTATTATTTGAAGATTTTCCACAAACACCTAGCTACTGTGACCAGAATGATTATGATTCAAAAGATAAAAATTAGTGCTGTCAATTCCAGGTCCTCACCAGGATTTTGCTCAAGCTTGCTAGATTTTCTAATTAGCAATCCAGGTAAAATTAGTGGAATCAACACAATCCAGGAAGCCTGAACAAAATCCTGGTGAGGACTTTTAATCGCGGCACCTGGAATTGACAGCACTAATAAAAATACCAGGATTTGAACTGAAACTCCAATAATTTTATATATATACAGTGTGTGTGTGTGTGTGTGTATATATATATATATATATATATATATATATATATATATATATATATATATATATATATATATATATATATATATATATATATATATATATATATACTGCACAATCTCCTCCCAGCACATTCGCAGACACGCACATCACAGGAGGTCTGTGTTTCACGGGCATGTTTGTCACATTTCTGCTTCAGCGTTGCGTAGCTATCGACCCTGGCAGACCTCGCTGTGGACGGAGAACATGTATCCTCACACAACCTTCAAAACCTGGCACAGCAAAATGGCTTTGATATGACACCCGGAACAAAGTCCAGCAGTGGCACTAGCTCAAACGTCTTTGTGCTACAATCCTACAGTCGCTCGGCGAGTCTGAAATCAAACAATCATCCGTTCAAAGGAGGCAGGATCTCTCATGCCACAGAAAGAACAGAGAGGTCTGGGAGGGGGAGGGGTTGTGCGCGGCAGCGGGACTCACTTGCCCTCCGACCCGTAGCTGTTCATACTGTCCTCGATGGACTCGTGGCTGGCCTGCCGCACTGTGCGACTCGGCATCTCCACGGCGAGTCCCGTCTCTGTGCTGCGCTGGATCCCCTTCAACCTGCGACCCTCCGCGTCTGAGAAGACAAGAGCAGGACAGAGAAAGAGAGCAAGAAGGACAACTGAGTGAAGAAAAAAGAAGAAAACATTTTTTTCAGCATAATCTCCATTTTCTGCATTTGCAGCATATTATCCAGAAAAATTCAATGAATCAAAAACATACACACCCAAGAAAAATGAAAAAATAACAAACAAAACAACAACATTGTGTAGAATCTCACACAGCCCTGGGGAAGTGTTGTGAGGTTCCTACTGACCCCAGGCTTCTATTATAAGTCAATGGGTTTCTCCATTCTGGTCTAAACACTCAGGGTTAAGTTAAAATGTTTCTCAATGGTAGTCAAGTAGGCCATGTACAGATTATATACAGGTGCAGTAGACTAAATTAATGCTGAAATTTTCCTTTAAGGCTATGAATAACTGACGCTTGCATTTAGAGGGTTATAAATCTCATGGGGAAATACACCACTATTCACTGCATTATTTGCTTTGAGGCAAATTACCTATGCACTTTGAGTCATCACTCTGCACTTTAAAATATCACGGAGCTTGAAAACAACAGGCTGATGTTATCGCGACCATTTTCACTTGTTTGACAGTTGTTTGACATGATTTACTCTCGCTATCCCTTTCTCTGTTTTATTTGATTAGGCTACATTTGCATGCCTTTATCTCTTTAACAGTTGGCAGTAAGCTCTGTGCGACTGAGCGTTCCTCTGGCCACAGGTAGCAGGCCTCTCTGAAGAACCCAGCTGGAGGACGGACACACACACACACGCACTCACACACACACTCACACACACACACACACACACACACACACACACACACACACACACACAGCAGCCACAGCAGCACATGCCCTAGTTAGCTGGTGTCTAAAAATACAGCCTCTTTGTTTCTGTCCATGAATTTCAGGTGCAGTTTGCAATCCGACAAGCACCCTGTCTCAGTAAGGGGAGAGAACCGTCTAGCGCAGCACCGCGTATTGGGAGAGGAAGCCAGGATGGCAGGGTTGCTATGGGAAACGAGGCCAGTGCAAGTCTATGGATGCTTCGTGCACCCTCTTGCAATTTTTGTCATGTCACCAAATCTGCAGAATCAAGAGCGCAGAGCTTGTTGTCCTCAACAATGAATGAATGTGCCTTGTTGGAAGAGGAACATGTGGCATTGGTGTGTTGATTTACTTAAATATTAGATATTAGGTAAATAAGGGGGAATGTTTTAAAATTGTTAGAGACTATCCTTCGTCTGACAGACAGAGACAGACAGACAGACAGACAGACAGACAGACAGACAGACAGATAGATAGATAGATAGATAGATAGATAGATAGATAGATAGATAGATAGATAGATAGATAATCAATGATACTTATTCACTGATAGATGAATCAAGATGACAGTTATAAATTGAGTGTGGCAGGTGGGGAGCGGTGCTGCATATCAATCATTGGTCTCTGCTCTCTCATCATAGTTGTGCTTTACAACCTGTGGCTGTCCCTTATCCACACTGGTGCTACACTCATTTATTTTCACTCTGAGTGATGGCATGCCAAGCTGTCACAGGCAGACTGATAAATCTCAACCTTATGAGCCCTCGGACAACACTGCTTTCTATACAGAGAGACTTCAGGTGTCACATGCTACTTATAGGCGATCGCTTTTTGGCCTTTACAAGAAAAATTTTCCTGCATTTCAATATAGTGTGCTGTTAGCATCAGGTTCCAATTCCCCAATTCTAAAATTAAGCTGAACGGGGAAGCATAAAATCCTACCTAATAGATTTAAACACAGCCCACTATAGACTGCCAGGGGTGCTATTGACCCAAACAGAAATGTCAATTTTGCGGTCGGCCTGAGCTATCGATCATGCCATCATGTAACACTTTATTACTCTAGCTTTCCTTAACGACCTATTAACTCTAATGAATGGAAGAGCTGGAAGATCTGTGGTAATGTTGATGGACAGCTGTAGCAGCAAACCCATCTGCTCTGGATTCAAGTTGGAAAGACAATCCACATTTTTCTTGACAAGAACCATTTCTGTATCCCAGTCCAGACAAGCCAATTAAAGCCTTCTTCTAATTATGTGCTAGGTTCTTTTATTCTTCACTGAGGAACAGGATGCCTTTGGGGTTTTCAGGAAATAATTTTACCCAAATGTGACTATAAAAGAATCACCTTCATACCTCCAAAGGGATATTTTGCATTTAAAAAGGCTAATGCTTATGTTATAAAAATGCAGTTAGCTTTGACGCCACATTATTTTGAAAAGAAAATTGTCCCCAAAAAATTGGCCAAGGAATGTTTTTACCTGTAGAACAGACCTAAGACAATGAAGTGCAAAAGATACAGAAATCAGATACAGAGCTTCTCAAAAACACAAGCAAGGGCCCTTTAGGGTACTAGTCCCTCTGGTTTATAGCCCCGTATTTCCCAAAAGAATGCAAGAAATCAGGAGATTAATCGCTTAAGAACCCATCAAAAGCCCAGAATGCCGGCATAGCCAGCATGTGCTAGTCTTCAGAGTGTCCATCTGTTAAATCACAGTGGAGGGCCTGTTCATACGGAGAACAAAGACTCCAGCAGAGTCGACAACTCACTGAATATATTTATTCATACCACCAGAAATCAGCCAGGACTCAAGAGAAAATGTGCAAATGACGATTGCAATTTATGCCTATGTATCTAATTCCTCAACAACATCAACAAAAAAACCTGTGTATATACAGTTCAGTGATATGGATTTCTACTTGCATTTGTACAAAAATGAATCGAGGGCATATAATAATTGGCCTTTCAATGATTCATTTTGAGTGAGCAGAAGTGAGATGAATTGAGGTAAAAAGAAGAGGTGGCTACAAGGATAAAAATGAGTAGTCTATGTCTGTGCTATAATTGGATGTGGGGGAGGTGACCTCTTTATAGTTAGCAGCATGTATGAGAATTATGATATTAATATACCTGAGATATTTTAGGGGCTTTTCAACTTTGTCAAATTAGGGTTTGAATTAGAAGCAGGCAAGAGCTAATGTTCTTTCTGTCCTTTCAAATGATGTATGATGAACAATTTTGTTCAGACCCTGATGATCTTTGTCAAATTTGGCTAGAGTAGAATTAGACTGATTGAGCTGAGAAGACTCAGTTCAGATTCTACTTCCTTTGTTTATATTACTATATTCTTTGACCTTTTACATAGACATGAACTGTACTTGTTAGTGGCCCACTTTGCTGTTCTGTACACAACGTTGCATTATGTACTTGTAATTTTAGTAACATTTTTAGCTAAACACATCACGATGAAGTTTTAATAGTAGAAAAGATTTATTGCGATAGTCACAGTATCAATTTGGTACAATTTCATTTCTGTGATTAGACAGTGAATGTTTGGCAGATAATTTGTTTCATTTGATAGAAATGTCAGTTGCATTGGATTCTTTTCTGTGAGGAGAACAGAAAATATGAGAATTACTCAATCTAGTATTCATTAGTAGTATTCCACATCCCAATCCATAGCATTCTCCTGTCCCTTTGTCAATGAAGAGAATCTAATCTATTCAGGAATCAAATCAACAGCGAATGCTCTTACTGTAGACGTTCCACTCCACAATAGAGTGTGAGTAGGTAGCAGCAAGTGTTCTGTGTGTGTGTGTGTGTGTGTGTGTGTGTGTGTGTGTGTGTGTGTGTGTGTGTGTGTGTGTGTGTGTGTGTGTGTGTATGCATGTATGTGACTAGCCATTGTGTTAAGCCATAAGTAGAACCATTCAGAAAACCTGATCGGAGTTGATTATATGACCGTCAATAAACAACCAGATGATTCACCAACAGTTTGTATGACTTAGACCTCTCAGAACTCATTGCATAGGATTGCAAAGGTCAGATCAGTACATATGGCAAGTTGGGGTGCAGGTTCCTGATACAAACTCAACTTCAAGAAATAACTGATGCTTATTTAGCCAATAAAAATGTAGATATCTGATCAAGCACATATATATGAGTGTGTATACATTCTTGTTTCTATCAGTGCTTTATTTTCAATCTCAGTGTGTTTGTTGTCCTTTGTAAAAGTGATATCAATTTAAGGGAACAGAACTGTCAAAGATCAATGATACATTTTTATGATTAAGCAAATAACCAGTAAAGTACTCATTTTAAAGTCCAATTTGAATCGTGCATGTTAAATAAAAAATACATACCAATTCTTTAAAATGAAATAAAAGAAGAAAACTTTAGTGAATGGGATTCTCACTTCGATGGAAGAAGTCTATGTCTCTTATGTGTTAATAACTGCACTTATTAGGGTATATAAATGGTCCATATAATCATATTTTGGTTCAACCATTTACATTCAAAGCACATAACAGCCTGTGGATCCGGATATGCTTCAGCGTATGACGTAGGCCATAACCATCTGCCTATACCTCCTGTCTTGTCATGGGTTCCGTCATCTGTTGCCAGCTCAATGTGGTGTACACCAAATGGTACTGGAGTAAACACCCTATGTAGCGTTCTATCTGTACTCCACACAGGGCACATTTACCATGGGAGAAAAATCATGAGAGAAATCAAGCATAGATCAAAGGTAATTGTCAGACATCACTTCTAAATGGAGTAAGGATAATGTGTAGATCTGTAACTTGCGTGCTCATTTAACTCTAGTGTATATAATGTAGTGATAAACCAGTCTCAAATAAACACTGGAAGTGGTGTGATGCTTTTTTTCTGTTGGGCATGAAAGATGCTAAATGTTCTGGTTGTGCATATTATGTTCTGATATGTTTGCTGGCCAATGGTTTCATAAAATATAATAAAAAATATTTCATCAAATGGTCTCATTATTAGTTCATGCCATATTATAGGATCATAATATGGCATGAATTAATAATAAAAAAAATTTAGTAAGAAAGGGTGTCAAGCTCAATAACATCAGCAAAGCTCCTGTTCCAACTCAGCTGCTCTTAGCACACGTCATCTATATATAATATAGTTGGCCCTTTAAAGCATGTATTGGTATGAAATAAACACTTTAAACTGAAACAGGACATTTCTCTGCTAGATTTACCTCTGCCAGTCCACCCACTGCTCAAGTGTGCTCTGTAGAAGAGGAGGAGGGACAGATTGCATTCTCACCTGCACTACACGACTGGGAATCGAACGTTGTGCTGTCTGCCATCGATCCAAGACCAACCTTCTCACTCGTACCAGCAGCTCACATGGCCAGGTGTGAAATGAACACTGCACATGCCATTTCTTCAGACTTAACCAAGTTTCAAACCTGAGCTATATTCTGCCTGGAAATTAGTTATGCAATTTGGGTGATACAAGGGACAGTAGTTCCAGCTACAGCATTTAAAAATGAAGTTTGTGCATTGTCTACAATTTGGTAAGATAATATTGATTTGAGGTACCAGCTCGAAGTCTTGTCACGTATGATCTGAATACAGTTTCCTATGACATTTTGCATTTCGATCATCTGAACACATTTCCCAGCATCACAGTTCATCCCCATGATACTGAAGTTGATCTTGTAACGTTTCCTTTGGCTAGTGTATTATTGTCTAATCCGTTGGAGTGTGAAACGTCCTTGTGCATAAAACATAAAAATGACACAGTATACAGGTCAACTTTGACACTTATGAACTGGCAGCTACTAAATCACCACGCTGACACACAGAAGCGTGCGGCTGGTCCCTTTAGTCCCTTTGGCAGGCTGAGAGCTTTGGCATTATCAATCACGGTGACCTCCCTTCTCACTTTCTGTCTTTCTACCCTTGCTTCACTGTGCTCTTACACATCATGTAGACAGGACACGAACGTGCGGGCGCACACTTCTTTTGGGCACGTTTCTTTCGGGGTATTTTGGGCCACAGCATCATCATGGGACCTGTCAGTGTAGGAGGGTTAAGAAGCTTGAATACTTCAGAGCTTTCTATTGCAGCCAGAAATCTGTTTCTGTGTAGTGGGGTGGGTGGTTTGCGCTGTGAGATGGTTTGGGGGGAGTCTTAGCAGTCATTGCGTCAAGCAGCGACACAGCAAATTGAATGAGAGACTGAATGAGCTAACACACCTTTTCATTACATTGTGTGGATGGCAAGGTGACTGCACATTGGGACATGTTTTATGATGCACTGAAACTTCATGTTCTTTTATCTAAAATTTAAGAACCAGAATTATATATATATAATTCATTTTGTTTTGATTCAGTTTTACTGATTAAAATCTCATCTTAGATAATAAGCTAGTATGAGCAGAAGCATAACTTAGAAATGTAGATAGCACTGAGAATGAATTACGCAATTGATAATTTGCATTAGGTGCACAGCATCCTTAACTGAGAATTCACCCAGTGATGTGCATTTTTGACTGAAATAAAATGTATATAGGTTATATTCATGTTTGGATTGAAGTTATGTTCATATATTCACGTTTAGAATGAAGATTCCATTTCTATTATAATTAGAGACTTTGAAATTGCAATTTATAAAACTAGTGCAGTCCTCCATGATTTTTTATTTTTCACTTATGGTGACAAAAGTTTGAAAAACTAAAAATATTCAAAGTTTTTTTCCATGTGTTTAGAAATAGACAGATCATTAGTAATTTCCCTATTTTCATAGATTAATGGGTCCTCCCTAAAATCATTAATAATATGTATGAGGTCATTTTTTACAAGAACATTTTGTTTCTATATTTATGATCAGAAATGTCTTGGGGTTTCAGCTTTGAGTAATAGATGTTATTACAGAAGCTGTGATGCCCTGACAAGTTCATTTATAACTCTGCGATAGTCAGTATTTAGTGGGTGTAGGGCATGTTCCCCAAAGCTGTTTATAAAGAATATTTAGGAGGCCTGTTTCACATGTGACAGATGTGAATTATGACTTCAAAGCTTAGACCAGAACAGGTACAGAACAGGTTTGTCAAATATTTTAAGATAAATAATAAAGTAGCCTACTGTTTCCACATGAGTTAAATTTTAATTAATATTACCTGATGATTTATATACTGTCAGATCTGGCATCATGATTTGATTACATATGATTCTCAGTGAGCATACTGCTAATAATCTCTTATTAGCATATTAATTAATGAAATTAGCATGCACTGGGTAGACTTGTAAGAATATTATCAGGGTATACATTAGTTCATAGCTAGATGGATGTCAGGTGGTCATGTGATGAGCTCATTTGTGAATTAACTGCCATCTAATGGAACATGTGAATGTGTGCACAGACAAACATACACACAAACACACACATGCAGTCTGTTTCAGTTCATATTTGCAGTCTGCATGTGTGTAAAGACACATGATCACCTACTAGTTATTTCAGGACAAAACTACTGTCTCTGCACAAATGTGGCCAAGACAGGACTGTGTGTGTGTGTGTGTGTGTGTGTGTGTGTGTGTGTGTGTGTGTGTGTGTGTGTGTATTTAAGAAACAAGTGAAAGTGTAAGCAGAAAACACTCTGTGAATGTTCATGTGTATGGGCCTTTGTGTCTGTGTGTGTGCATGTGTGTGTATGTGTAAGAATGTGCTTAGTGGGCTAAACTAACAGCATCATTTAACCAGATTATGACCATGAGCTAAATATTAACCTGCAAGCAGTGCACAGTAGGGGGAATATTAGTTTGTGATAGTTTTCATAATTTATAACGAGATTTCTGTATTTCTGGCTGTATTTCTTAGGCTGATAATACCTGGGTTTTCAGAATAAATGTATACTGTAGCTGGTGTGTGTTCATTTGAAAAGAAGGTTCAATGTTTGCTGCCTAATATAACAATGATGAAAATCTTTATTAATCTTGTTTCAAACATTTCAGGCTGCCACTCCTGTGGGGTGAGCAAAAAAGGCAACTGCTGCTGTTTGTTGTGAAAGTCACCTGGGAAAATGTCTGTGTGCTTATTTCATATAATGTTACTGCATAAGAATTTAAATTCATAAGCAAAAAACCTCTAAGAGTGGCCTCTTTTAAGGCTGGCCCTAAGTCAAGCAGCTTTTGAGCATGCTTGCCGCCAATAACCCATCTTGAACTTGAGTTCACCAAGGACACACCTCTATGGAACTTTCAAAAGATTTTCAGCAAATATCAGCCTCAAATCACCCAGAAGAACACATGCAAAGTCAAATGAAGTGTATTGAACAGGGACTTCCTCAACATGTAGAGTCAGTATACATCTGTAGGTTTACGGTCAGTAACGAGGGTCACACATGGTGTCACCCCCCCCATGTGCATACGTACAACTCACCAGCATCGTCCTCGTCGAAGGAGTTCATGCAGGGGAAATAGATGGCAAGAGCTTCGAAGGATGCGGAGAGGCTCATGCGGCTCTGGGATCGCTCCATGTAGAGGCCGGCGGTGGGCGCAGGAGCCGGCGTCGCCTCCGGCGGCCTGGGCAGGCGCGCCTGGGCATTCTTCACGCGGAGCACGGCACGCGGCGTCTTGGCGGACTTTCAACGGCCCCCTTGCCAGCCGTTGGAGAGAAGAGCAAAGCAGGGGGGAGGGTGGTGAAAAGTGTTGGGGAAGAAAAGCGAGGGGGGAGGGAAACAAAATTCCAGAAGCTCCTTTCTTCTTTCCGTACCGGTAAGCCCTCACCGGATAAGCAATCCCAAAGTTCCTCTCAAGAACGAAGGCAACGTGCTGATCAGTAGCTGTTTTTTTTTTTTGTTGTTTTTTTTTTCTCTTCAGTTCTCCTTTTGTCCTTTTTTGGCTGTAGACAGGTCTTCAGGAGGACAGAGGAAAAGATGAAAGAGGAGAAATCGGAGAGAGCCTCATATCAGGAGCGGATGTCTGGAGTGAGCTGAGCCGTGGCTGGTGTAGACAGCATGATCTGTTGCTATTTTGTGTGTGTCGTTTGGGCTGATCGGTGCTGATCCACTCTGCTCGGAGCACCGGTGAGAAGGATGTTTGGACGACGTGTTGATGCAGCCTGTCAGAGGGAGGAGGAGAGACAGCACGAGAAAGAAAAACATAGAGAGAGACAGAGAGAAAAGGAGAAAGGAAGAGAAAGATAAAAAAGCTTGTACTATTCCAGCAGACTGAGGCTGATTCACTTCATTCAGTGCTGAGCTCTTTGTGGAGACAAAAAGGGGGAGGAGGCATATGAAGCTGTTGCTGGGATTCAGAGGAGCAGCCAATGACAGCATGGCTGGGAGGTTGTGGGAGTGGTCTGGAGCTGTCACAATGGCTGTGCAAGAATATGTTTCATCTCTTCACTGATACTTGTTCTCACTGTCCCTGTTCTTTCGTTCTCTCTCTCTCTCTCTCTCTCTCATTGTGATGCATTTTACTCCATTCCTCTCTTCCTCTTCCTCTCTTTCTCATCTCGTCTCCTCTCACATGGGCAAGCAGATTCTTTTCCCTGAGGCTCATCAAGCATCTGCCACTGCGACATTCAGCTCCAAAATATACATTATATATTTATATACAATATTATATTAGAACATTAGAATGCCTTATAAAGAATGCAGTCATGTTTTTTTCCAGGAACTGTGCTAGTGTGCTGAACGTGTGCCTGTGTTCACATGTTTAATGAGTTGTCACTTCACTGCACACTGAACAATCACAACTCTACTTCAAGTAATGACACTAAATCACTAAATGACAAACACTAACCAGCTCTCTTTATCTGTCTGATATTATATATATAAAGAATATTAGATGCAAAACAGACTAACACCAGTATATAAAGCATTTATTATTTTGACTGTTATAAAAGTATTGTGTCTATGTAAATGCAAGGATTTTAATGATGTCTTGTCATCATACTTTCTAGACCTGTTTCTATCTGATAACTGACTGTCAATTGGTTAACACTAGAACAGTGGCTGTTTTGATCCATCACTAACAGCGGCTTGCATCAATTGACGCTCCACCGATGCGACATGCTACTGTCGCACTGCAGCAGCGTAAATTGTCTAATTGTTTACAGATATAATACGCCCATCTTTTTAGCTCAGCATGCTAGCAGTGTTTGTTTACAGTGCTAACATCCAGTAGCGTGAGAAGTGTGGACTCTGGACTCGGTCCAGTCAAGGATACCCTAGGCCAGGGGTGTCCAAACTATGGCCAGCGGGCCAACTGCGGCTCAATATCCAGTTTTCATTGGCCCGCAGAAAATTCTGAAAATACAATTGAATATGGCCCACACAAGAAGCTTGAACTCAACTCTGTTGCACTTCTCAGTTTCAACACTAGAAAGAGCCAGTCATGGAAACGGTGCTTCTCCACTAAACTAAATTAAGCAAAGAAAAAACTTATTGCGAGTCACCAGAAATGGCAGCACCAAAAAACTCAAACCATCAACATTTCAAACACGGTGGGAAAATGAATATTTCTTCAAAGAAATCAACAGAAAGTGTATCTGTTTGATTTGCAATGAAGCTGTTGTTGTGATGAAAGAGTACAAATGTCCATCGGCATTATGAGACCAAACATCAGTTCTACACATTGTACACCAGTCCCGAACGAACACGGAACATCTATAGCAAATGGCAGATAGCCTGCAAGCTCAACAACAGTTCCAAAATACAGGAAAATGTCACAACAGCAAGCTATGAAGTCACTAAACTTATTGCCCAGCACGGCAAACCGTTCTCAAACAGTGATTTCATAAAGCAGTGCCTCATCAAATTCACAGATATAATGTGCTCAGAAAATGTGCAGGATTTCAATAACGTGAGCTTAGCAGCATTTTATATTTCAGCAAAATATGGCAGTGCACAGAATGGATGGCCCCCACACATGTTCACCTCACCAAATCTGGCCCTCACTGCAAAAGGTTTGGACGCCCCTGATGTAAATAATAGTGATGAAGGATTACCTTTCGGATTATACCCCCCCTCCCGAATACCAGGAAGAATGGTTGGATATCCCTCCCTCGCCCCTAGCCCCCGGAATGCTAGGCTGAATATTTGGCCCCCACACATGTTCACCTCAGCAAATCTGGCCCTCACTGCAAAAAGTTTGGACACCCCTGCCCTAGTACTATTAGCCTGGTCCTGCTGCATTATGCACACAACTATTGTAAATCAGATTTTGTCTTCATTTTTCAACTAAGCATGCTAAATAAATGTAATTTTTTCAAATTTGTCTTACAATTGTGCAATAAATAGTCATAACGAAAAATTGTGACGTGCGTCAATTGACACGTGGGATGTTATATTGTTAAGAAAAATAGTTACCAAGAGTTGTAAACTTTGTTGGCCTCAAAGAATGCACAAGCCCACGGCCAAACCAATTTTGTGAACGCCCATACTGTGATGGTTTGGCCCCTCCCCGGCATTCCTGTCACCATGGTTACCCTTGTTTTGTTCTGCCCGTTTCATTACTGATGTCACCTGTGTGTATTTCCTCATTACCCTGTGTGTTTTCTTCTGTTCGTTGTTGGTCATCGCACGTAGCGTCTGTTTTTTGTCCAAGCCATGTTGTATTTTTTTTCAGGAGTTTTTACGACATCCCATTCTAAATCCATAAGCATTAATATGGAGCATACCTTTGAAGGTATAAGAGCTTCCACTGGGAATACTTTCTACAATATTTTGGAGTGTCTGTGGGTATTTCTGTTCATTCATCCAGAATAATACTTCTGAGGTCAGGCTCACAATCTCCACTCTAGATCATCCCAAAGGTGTTTGATGGAGCTGAGGTCTTCCACACCAAACTCATCCACACTTGCCTTGCGTTCTGCACTGGTTCACAGAAAAGGGCCTTCCCTAAACTGTTGCCGCAAAGTTTACAGTTGTCCAATTGTCCTGGTATGCTGAAACATTAAGATTTCTTTTCAGTGGAAATAAGGAGCCTAAGGTAAGCCCTGAGGAACTACCCCTCAGCCTTTACCCCCCTTACAGCTGCTCCTTATAACAAACTTACAGCTAACATATAGTCAGTAGTAGGTAACGTTCTGGCGTTCACCAAACCCAGACTCATGCATCAGACTACCAGGTACGATTCATCACTCCACAGAACGGTTCCACTTCTCCAGAGTCCAGAGGCCGTGTACTTTACACCACTCCATCCCACACTTAACAATGTGCTTGGTGATGTAAGGATTTCATGCAACTGTTTGCCCAAGGAAACCCATGCCATGAAGCTCCCATCACAGTGTTTGTGCCGATGTTCGTGCCAGAGAGGTTTGGAACGCTGCAGTTACTGAGTCAGCAGAGCGCTGTTGACTTAATGTGCCTCGGGACTCAGCAGCACCACTCCGTAACTTTATGTGGTCTGTCACTCTGTGGCCGAGTTCCTAAACATTTCCATTTCTCAATAACACCATTCACAGTCGATCATAGAATATCTGGGAGGAAGAAATTTCATAAACATACTTGTTGCAATGCTGACATCCATTTGCAGTATCACACTCTAATTTAGTGAGCACTTTAGAATGGCCTATTATACCACAAATGTTTGTTTAAAGGCAGACTACATGGCTAGGTGCTTGATTTTATACACCTGTGGCAATGGGACCAAACGGAACACGTGAATTCAGTGGGGTGTGTCTTTAACTTTTGCCAATATATTGTAGTTGTTATAGGCCTATAGTGTAGTTGTCATATCCACTAAAATAAACATCCATTTGTACTTAGCATATATTAAGCACTGTGGAACTTAGTCATCTGATTTTTTTTATGGGAAAATCTGTTTCAACCTATTCTCATTTAACTTTTCCTTCTTTGCCTTTTATTTTATAGTTAAGTTCCTTTTAAAATCTTTTATTCATGTTAGATTCACATACTGGCATTTGCAAGACAGCTAAGGTGTATTTGGGTTATTGCTTGTGTGAATGGAAGGTGCTTGTCAAAGGATGAAAAAGACACCTTAAAAAACTGTTGGGTTTTCATAGATATAGAGTAGCACTAGCAGATTAGAGTGGATGGTCACAGTGGGCTTCACCAAAAGTTAAAAGTGGACAGTTGTGTTCATTTATTACTTAGAAATTAAAGTTTTCTATCTTTTCCCGCTGATGCTGAAAAAGTAATAACTTCTATATAATGGGACTTCTGACTGTCAGTGAAATGAATGAAAGGGGGGTGTTTGACTTTGCGTATTACTGGATGTTTTTGCTGATTAACAATATGCATAATTTATATATAATGATCTAATACAGTGCCCCTGACATTGCAGTCTATAATCCTGATTTTATACTATAATTTACAAGTACATACAATTTACATTACTTATAACCATTACGTTTAAACTACAGATCACAGATACTTGCAGGTCAAATTCCATTCTAGCCTGAAATAATTATCTGCAGCGACAGGGCAGACACAAACACAGAGAGTTGCGAGATTTATTATAGGTGTGACGCTGGGCGCAGAGAGACGGACGAGGCATGAGTCTGATGGTTTCGACAACGTCACTTTTATTCAACATACAAAATAACGCAGACAGCGCACGTGCAACACTTACACATATATGACTCTGACAAAGACGAGCACGGGACACTATGCGAATGCACATTAAATAGATGAACCACATAAGTCCTATGTGTTCACGAGACGAGCCACAGGTGAGACCAATGAACACTCGGATACAACCGCACCCACGAAGATCCACAGACACAGACGACTAGACGTAGACAATATAAACACACGCCCAAAGGGGAGGGGTCAGGGGCTGTAATGTGACAAAAGGGCATTCCATAATCATTTCATAATCAGGGTCGAAAAGGCAGGCTTGGGTCAGGTGCGTAAGGGAGTCCGAACAAGAAGCATAACCAACAAGACATACAGAAGACATACAGAACATTGAAACAAACAGTAACAATATTCCAAGAAACGCATTAACACCAGAGCTAAACAGGAAACAATGATCAGCAAACCAATACACAGGCTATATATACACCCTACTAAACATGAAACACCTGAATATGCTAACGAGGGAGACGAGTTACAAAACACGAGGAGGAACTATGAATGACAGACATGGCTACAGAGACAAAACATACATGACTGACAGCTGGGGCAGGGGCTAACCATGACACATCGGAAACTATTCATATCATAAACGGTTATATTTAATTAAAAAATTTGTGACTTACTATGTTTGGTGTAGGCTACTAGGTGAAAGGAATCTACAGTGCCCTTTTTGAGCAAAACTAGGCTCTACTTTAAATCAAGTGCTTAAAGACTCTTGCATTCCCATATATAGATCTGCAATAAGAATGTTCCAAGTGTTACTGAGGATATGGCTAAACGTAATTAAAGATGTAAAAATTCTTATTTTATCATGATCACTTTCTGTACATGGACTTTGTTTTCAAATATTATATATATATTAGTGCTGTCAATTCCAGGTGCCGCGATTAAAAGTCCTCACCAGGATTTTGCTCAAGCTTGCTAGACTTTCTAATTAGCAATCCAGGTAAAATTAGTGGAATCAACACAATCCAGGAAGCCTGAGCAAAATCCTGGTGAGGATTAGGGTTAGGGTTATATATATATATATATTGTGCTAAGTGTGTGGTGGTGTTGGGTGGGAAGGGATAGTTATGAGTAAAGTGAACTGGTTTTAGTGGGTTAGATGTGGGTGGGGTGGGGTGGGATTTAAAGAGAGAGTTTTGTTTATACTGTTTGTTTCATCTGTTGTCTAAAAAAATCTTCAATAAAACTTTTGGAGTTTGGAGAAAAGGGGACGCAGGTGACCTCTTTCTCACAACTCTCTGTCATCAGTTCATTTTGTGCAAAACATGCTTTAATGATGGCTAGATTGGACATGAGGGTGAAACTGTAGGAGGGAGAGCTCAAACACAGGTCTTGGAGCTGTACTATGGTAGCTAAAAATAAAAACGTGGTGTAGTAGCATAAACAGAAAAATAATTATAAAGAGCTATTCGTGAAAGAAACATGGGAGTTGTACATAAATATTACTACAAAAGAGCAGTATTTAGGCACAAGTGCCAAGAAACAAGTGCCCTGTATGATATATGTCTGGAATTTTAACAATCCAAACCACTTGAAGATCTGTGAGTTATTATGATATTAATCTCCTTCTTCCATACATGTTATAGGTGATGTGGCCAAATTCACTCACAAGATTCAATGATGAGGTAATAGAGTGAACAACATTCAGTTTGGTTACAACTGTGTGTTCTGTAAATGCGTTTTGCTCTGTTGTAACTAAAATGAAATGAATAAAAGTAAGAATAAATTTAAATGTTTTGTACATCCTTGGTTTTAAGTTAACCTTTGTGAAGTAACTACTTAATGGAAGTTTTTCACTACTGACATACTTCCTGTCATACTCCACAGAGCTAATGTGTGTGGGGGTTCGGGAACAGTAGGCAGTGGACCAAACCATTGTGAGGGTTAGGATGAGGGGGAATGCATGATTTTTAAAAATAAAATTAATTGTTTTGCATCTATGATTAGCATGTTCTTTCATTAAAAATTATACAGCTGTATTTACAATAATATATTAAGAAGTACTCTGTGTTGGGACAACCCCCCTGGGAATTTCTGGAAGACAAGCAAGCCTTTCAGAAAACGCTGGCTTGTAGGTGGAATATCAGACATTCATGTTGACCGAGGGGGGAATCTAGCCACAGTAGAGAAAAGTCACCTTGCCTGATTGATTTGTCTTGCTGTGCTTGACAGTGAAAATCAGTGTGTCATTATTGAGGACAGTGTTTTCTGAGAAGCTGAGATGATCGACAAGATCAAATGTGATTGGAGAGAAAATGGATTGTGAGCATCTTACAAACCCCAAAAAGTGATGATGAAGTTCATATTTTGAGGGTCATGTAGATTGTAAATGGAAGGCACAGCAAACTGGGCTGTGGAGCTGGTGTAGTCCAAGAAGACCAAATGGTGCAGAGAGGGAACAAGGGAAACAGAGAAATGTGGAAGAAGGGAGTGGCCTTAGGGAATGACGTAGATGATGTACAGTGTGTTCAAAATAATAGCAGTGTGTTTAAAAACACGAGTTAAGCACAAAATCTTTACAGTAGTTTTCATTTCCATGCATTGGGAACATTGCATAATGTTTTCCAAATCAGAACAAGAAAATGTATATAATTTGTAACTACTTTACAGAAAATAACAAAAAATGAACATTGGGCTGTTCAAAAAATAGCAGTGTCTACATTTGTCTTTACAAACTCAAAATATGTACTCCTTTTTTACGAGTTAGCATTCCTGTGAATCACTAACCTAAAATTTAGAGTTTTTTAGAACTGCTTCACATTTGTGTTGCACAGAATCAACCAACTTCTGGTACATCTCAATTGGTATTTCAGCCAAGGATGCTTTGACTATATCCCACAATTCATTTGCCTTTATTGGTTTTGCCTCAGAAACGACATCTTTGATGTCACCCCACAAGTTTTCAATCGGATTAAGGTCTGGGGATTGGGCTGGCCATTCCATAACCTCAATTTTGTTGGACTAGAACCAAGATTTTGCTCGTTTACTGGTGTGTTTAGGGGCGTTGTCTTGTTGAAAGACATTACAAGGGTATTTCCTCTTCAGCGTATGGCAACATGACCTGTTGAAGTATTCTGATATATGCAAACTGGTCCATGATCCCTGGTAAATAGGCTCCACATTTATTGGTAAATGTGGTAAATGGGCCCCATAGCATAAATATCATGACTCTTGCCCCACCATGCTTCACTGTCTTCAGAGTGTACTGTGGCTTGAATTCAGAGTTTGGGCCCTTGGACCCAAAAAGAACAATTTTACTTTCATCAGTCCACAATATGTTTCTCCATTTCTTTTTAGGCCAGTTGATGAGTTCTTTGGCAAATTGATATCTGCTTCAGTACGTGTCTTTTTTTTTTTTTTTTTTTTAACAGTGGGACTTTCGGGGACACAGGCGTCCTCTAACTGTCACAGTACTCACAGGCAACTTGAGTCTGTCTTTGATCATCCTGGAGTTGATCATTGGCTGAGCCTTTACCATTCTGGCTACTCTTCGATCCATTCGAATGCTAGTGTTGCATTTACTCTCTGGTTTTGCTCTCCATCGTAAAGCACTGGAGATCATTTTGGCTGAACAGCCTATTATTGTCTGCACTTCTTTATAAGTTTTACCCTCTCCAATCAACTTTTTAATCAATGTTCGCTGCTCTTCTGAACAATGTCTCGAATGGCCCATATTTCTCAGGCTTTTAAGGAGAAATGCATGTACAGCATGTGCTGGTTTGACCCTTAAATAAGGGCCTCCTGATTCACACCTGTTTCCTCACATTATGATTGTCCGCACTAATTGAACTCCACGCTGCTATTATTTTGAACACATCCCTTTCAATTAATTATTCAAATACACCGACTCAATAGCCTGTACATCATGAATGTGGAGTCTGTTGGCTTTCTAAGAATTTACTGCACCAACTGGTAAATTGTGTCATGTAGTAATATAATCTGTACCTAAAACAGTAATTAATCTGGTTGGTCATATTGGACTGCTATTATTTTGAACACTACTGTAGCTACTGTAGGAGGAAGACCAGCTGTAGTGCACCAGGGAACGTCGATCCCCTTGGGCAGAGGGAGGGTGATCTGTAAGGACCATATTAAGAAGGATGCCAAGGAACTCAGGGGAAGTGGAAGAGGAGACTGAGCATAGGAGACTGAACGTTGAGGACAGCATTGAGAGGTTGTGAGCAGACAGGTAGAAAGACAATTCAATGGCAAGGAAGTTGTCCAAGAAATGGAGACTGCAGGCCATTGAATATAATTTCAGAAGACTGTCACCCCACAAGTTTTCAATCGGATTAAGGTCTGGGGATTGGGCTGGCCATTCCATAACCTCAATTTTGTTGGACTAGAACCAAGATTTTGCTCGTTTACTGGTGTGTTTAGGGGCGTTGTCTTGTTGAAAGACATTACAAGGGTATTTCCTCTTCAGCGTATGGCAACATGACCTGTTGAAGTATTCTGATATATGCAAACTGGTCCATGATCCCTGGTAAATAGGCTCCACATTTATTGGTAAATGTGGTAAATGGGCCCCATAGCATAAATATCATGACTCTTGCCCCACCATGCTTCACTGTCTTCAGAGTGTACTGTGGCTTGAATTCAGAGTTTGGGCCCTTGGACCCAAAAAGAACAATTTTACTTTCATCAGTCCACAATATGTTTCTCCATTTCTTTTTAGGCCAGTTGATGAGTTCTTTGGCAAATTGATATCTGCTTCAGTACGTGTCTTTTTTTTTTTTTTTTTTTTAACAGTGGGACTTTCGGGGACACAGGCGTCCTCTAACTGTCACAGTACTCACAGGCAACTTGAGTCTGTCTTTGATCATCCTGGAGTTGATCATTGGCTGAGCCTTTACCATTCTGGCTACTCTTCGATCCATTCGAATGCTAGTGTTGCATTTACTCTCTGGTTTTGCTCTCCATCGTAAAGCACTGGAGATCATTTTGGCTGAACAGCCTATTATTGTCTGCACTTCTTTATAAGTTTTACCCTCTCCAATCAACTTTTTAATCAATGTTCGCTGCTCTTCTGAACAATGTCTCGAATGGCCCATATTTCTCAGGCTTTTAAGGAGAAATGCATGTACAGCATGTGCTGGTTTGACCCTTAAATAAGGGCCTCCTGATTCACACCTGTTTCCTCACATTATGATTGTCCGCACTAATTGAACTCCACGCTGCTATTATTTTGAACACATCCCTTTCAATTAATTATTCAAATACACCGACTCAATAGCCTGTACATCATGAATGTGGAGTCTGTTGGCTTTCTAAGAATTTACTGCACCAACTGGTAAATTGTGTCATGTAGTAATATAATCTGTACCTAAAACAGTAATTAATCTGGTTGGTCATATTGGACTGCTATTATTTTGAACACTACTGTAGCTACTGTAGGAGGAAGACCAGCTGTAGTGCACCAGGGAACGTCGATCCCCTTGGGCAGAGGGAGGGTGATCTGTAAGGACCATATTAAGAAGGATGCCAAGGAACTCAGGGGAAGTGGAAGAGGAGACTGAGCATAGGAGACTGAACGTTGAGGACAGCATTGAGAGGTTGTGAGCAGACAGGTAGAAAGACAATTCAATGGCAAGGAAGTTGTCCAAGAAATGGAGACTGCAGGCCATTGAATATAATTTCAGAAGACTGAAGCACAGAGCTTCAGCTGTGGTGTTTGATGAAGCAGAGAGAGACCTTTACCAAGAGAAGAAGCAGGTAGAAAAGAGGAAGAGGTGATTTGGGGAGGGGGTGTTGTGATTATCTCCATATGATCCTTTATTTATTTGAGCAACACATTACTGGTGCAAAAGGGGGTGGGAGGTCCACATGCATGGAAGCGTAAGACAAGCAGCAACTGTGTGTGTGTGTGTGTGTGTGTATTAGTGTGTGTGTGTGTGTGTGTGTCCATGTGTGTGTATGTGTGTATGAGTGTATATGTATGTGTGTGTGTGTGTCCGTGTGTGTGTATGTATGTGTGTGTGTCCATGTGTGTGTGTGTATGAATGTGTGTGTGTCCATGTGTGTATGAATATATCCGTGTGTGTGTGTGTATGTGTGCATGTGTCCATGCATGTATGTGTGTATGAGTGTGTATGTATGTGTGTGTGTGTCCATGTGTGTATGTGTGTGGTAATTCAATGTCAAGGCTAATACATGTGCAAGTAATAACAAGAACAATTTTCTGGAAACACACATTAATGAGGACGTCTGGTATATGCTGTTAAATCACTTTTTATCAGGTGCCTTTATATGGTGCTCCAACATCCAAGCCTACTGCTCGGTGGCCACAGACACCCTGCTGCTTGGCCACAGATGTAATGACATTTCAACATGTAGTAGCACCTCACAGCAGCCCCATGGGGAAGAGACCAGCAGAGGCCAACTGTCTTGTATGACACCACCAGTTCCAACTAGTGATCAAACCTGACAGACCTGATGTGAAAATATCACTGAGAAAACTGGGCTGTGTGTATACGTGCATGTTGTGTTGTTTAGTATTTTTGTGGAGGGTGTGGGGTCCATATATGTAACTTAAAAAAGGCCAAGTGAAATATGCTATTGCTTATATTTCTTTTGTACTGTGGAAGCCTTTGGTAAACTATTGACAGCCTGCCATATAAGGACTTTAAGCAGAGGCGTGGACTCAAGTCACATGACACAACTGACTAGGGTTGGGTACCAAAATCCGGTACCAATATGGCATCAGTTCCTGTACTTGTGGTATTAATTCATAATGCATATTTCAGTGCCTCATTTCACTGCCACTTAAATGGAATGGAAAAAAAGGCTGAGACATGAGACCTGGATGTGGTTTGATCAGGTAAGAGATGCTTGTGAGGTTGTATTTACGAGGCTATTTGGTTTGTTGTTGACTTCCAGTTTTTAATTGCTTTAACCATAATAACATAACATTATGCTCACTTGTGTAACATTTGGTGAGCTTATTGTAACCTCTTAATCAGTGCTTCTTTCATTTTGGCAACTTGCCCATAGTCTTGTCTTTCTTTTTTTTTGTTCGTTATTACCATTTGGTTACATCATGCCTATTGCTGATAAAACAGTTAATTGTTTCTTATTGTGCTGACTTGTAATCTTATACAAACCAGTTATTTAGTATAAGATTATTTAAAAATTAGTTATTATTATCCTTTAAGTTGCAGCAACCTAGTTAACATAAAATGGGTAAGCAGATGCTCATGTGAATCTGCCAGAAGATGAATGTGACACTGTGTACCAGGAACCCAGCCTGAGGGACACGCCCACTACCACACGCACACACATGCGCACACACACAAACAGACACACAGACAGACACACACACACACATGCGCGCACACACAAACAGACACACACACAGACACACACACACACATGCGCACACACACAAACAGACACACACACACACACACACACACACACACAGACCCGTCCCTTGTTTGCCATTTTTGTTTTTGCTGTCTTTAATCCCACAGGAAAGCACGCCGTGTCTCACTGCTGTGTGCACAAAGACACGCCCCGAGTGTTGCTGCTGCTCTGCTGTGTTCTTGAACACATCAAGAACAACTGCCAGGCCTGTTTCTCTGGATTATGACCAGCTTGCCGTTGTGCTCTTCTGTCTCCCTTCCTCACTTGCACTAGCAAGATCTGGTCCATAGCTGACTGCCACCACCGTGGGTCCAGCCATCTGCTCTGTTGACTGCCCAAGGTCCTCAACATCACCACCCCTGAGGTGGGGACCATGAAGGCTGTGAGGGGTTCGTTGCACAGTTGTATTTCACTTACATTTGTCATCAGTTGTCTCACAGGCAGGTATTCACTGGTGTCCTGCTCCTGCTCATTGCTGTTGAACTATCCCAGATTTGTCCAGGAACTAAAGACAGTGTTCCACCATTCACATCTGGGTAGAGTTTGCGGTCAAGCCCTTCTGCACCTTAGACAGGGCATCCACTCTGTAGCAAAGAATTCTATGAAGTTCAGGACTCTGGCAGCCTCTGTGCATTGGAATAAGCCAGCTGTCATGCATGTATTTGTCAAGGGACTTTGAGGGGAGCTGCAGAGAGAGATTGCAAACAGGAGGCAGCAAACCCGAACAACATCATACATCTCACCATTGTAGATGAAAAACAACACAATGTGGATGAAAAACTGCACACCCTTCAGCAAAGGTTCCTTCCCAGGTGGGTTATGTCCCCAGCAGACAATATCTGAGGAGCCCATGCAACTGGGTTGAGTCGGAGTACAACATAGGGCTGGCATGTGGGACAAGGTGAGTGCAACTTCCACGACATTGATATCTTCTGGTCACACAGGGATCGGTCCTCTATTGTTTTAGCCCTGATCCAGTCAGTCCCCCACACATCCTGGTTCACTCAGAGGCCTTCCTCCACCCAACAACACCTACAACTTGTGGAAAACTGCAATATATCATATATCGCATCTGGCTATTATAAGTACCTGATTCTACCATATGGCCTAGCCACGGAATCCGCTGCGTATCAGGTGTTTATCTTTAAGGTCTCAACCTCCTCTACAGCTGTGGAACCCTCCAAATTCATGTAGTATACAGAAATGGTTAGACCCATCACCACCTAGAACTTGCCATCACATCATATAAGAGGACCAACTGGGAGACTATATGGGTCGCCACCAGGTACAACTGGGCAGGCCCCAATTGTAAGCTTAGTCCCAGGTGCATAGGCACCACACACCATCAAGGATCATATTAAGAAAGTACCAGGTCAAGCAATCTGCAGGTAACTGGGTGTCCACTTTCAGGTCCCAGCCCTAAAACCATATGTTGCATGTCTGCTAGACAAGGCAGATTTGGACACCCAAAAGTTAAATACAACTACTTCCATGTTCGTAATCATCTATTTAATTAGATGACTAGCTAACTCGAATAAAGTACCTTATTTGAGTCCTTCAAGGGCAAATGCATTATTCAAATGGACCGGTGGACAAATAAATAGATTACAGTGAGCAATTACAGTGAGCAAGGAAATTAAAGCCAGCCAATCACTAAAGACTATGTGTTAGGAAAACCAGAGGAAGCCAATAAGAAAAGACAACCATACTCATAATCATACAACTTTAGAAAATGATACTCCATCTTAAGAGAATCCTGAAAGGTATTTAAGGTTTTTGCACCACTGTCAGCTAGTCAGTGTTCACTCTCAAGACCAACCTCCTTCATTGCTTAGATTTTCTCTGTAATAATTGTTATTTTGCATAGCCTCAAACTTTGTCAGAGAAAGAAAAGAATCCTCCATAACATTAGCTATCTGTATCTATTAAATAATCAGACAGGAAGTAATCCAAGGTCTTATCACATTTAAATATGTTAAATGAACCCATCCCCGTCGACAGGGGGGGACAACCGGGTCTGTTGTCCCGGGTCCCAGGGCCAGGGGGGCCCATCAAAGACCCCAGCAATTTATTTTTTATTTAAAGTCTATAATTTTTAAACAATCTTGAAATCTTTCATTAATATAAAATTCTTTACTCAAAATAAGCTCAATGGCTCATATTTTCCATTAAGTGCATACACCCCCGCCTCCCACTGGAAAATGGTTTGATCCAGCACCGACCGTAACCGGCTGGTACCCGCCCAACAGCGGGAAATACAGTGGTGGATAGTTAAAGTAAATCCAGAAATCTGGAGCGCAGAAAAGAAAGTAAAAACATTTACCTGACGAATTTTAAAGTTGCATTGTGTTCCAGGTTTGAAAAGCGCTGAAATTTAGGCTAAAGTACTTGAAAATGCTTGAAATTGTAACTACTTTGTTTCACAACAAATAGCTGTCTGACTGAACAGTTCTCGTGAAGACGTTAAGATTGGGCGTTTTGAAAATAAACGACCATTAAATAATGTGATAAAAAGCGAATTATTTCGAGTATATGTAGTATAAATATTTAACTTAATTAAGTTTAACGTGCTGGAAAATATTGAAATGGACCTTGAAAGTGACGTACAAGTGCTTTAATTCCACCTTGTAAAGGTGTATGAACCCTGCAAACATGACTTTGTCCATTGCGCTGAAGCGCGGCGCGCGCGAAGTTACAAAATTCGATTGGTGCACGACCTCGCGAATCGACAGCGCTCTCGCGCACGGGCGGTGCCACTGCGATTACGTCATTTTCGTGCGAACCCTCGCGCCGCTCGCGACGTGTCAAGTATAAACCAGTCAGCTGTCAGAAACAGCTTTGATGTGTGGCTATATTATATACTATATGACCTAACTCAAGGATTGTCTGCTACAGAGGAAATTCAAATGACGTGCGCGAGGGGGGGGCACATGAAACTTTCTTGTCCCGGGCCCTAGCAAGTCTGTCAACGGGCCTGAATGAACCTACCTAAATTTCCCAGGGTTTTTCAGAATGTGACACATATTTTCCAACTTCAAGTATTTAAGAAACATTTTACTTATCTTACAGTATTTACTTATTCTTATCTAAAAATCTTATTTTTCGCTTAGCCACTGCTTGCACTGCTCTCTCTCTCTCTCTCTCTCTCTCTCTCTCTCTCTCACAAACATATTGCCAGTGGACCTATATGTGATTAACCCCTCACCTCTATGCACACTCTGTATCACAATCTTCCCCTGCCCCTCCAGACAGGAAACACCACAAACTGTAGAGTTGAATTCTCTGGAAACAATGTATTGCACTTAAAAGACTGAACAAGAATAAGCTAGATTCCAGTGACAATGTTTTTGTTGCCTCAAAGGCAAGTAAAGAAACTTTTAGACTGTTAACAACAGTACTAGAAAAAGCAGAATCTGAAGCACTGTATGAGAATTACGGTATAGTGCAGTTGTTACCTCTTAGATTGCTTTGCAGGATGCTGTATGTTTGTTTGACAGATAAAGCGGACAGTACGATTGTGTAACTAGGCAAACTTATCAAATGTCCTTCCGTTCCACTTCCGTGTCTCACTAATAGGCTGATTCTGTGACTCCAAGAGGAATGATGAACGTCTGAGAGAGAAATTATTTTAAATATGCATGTCTATTAGCAGTGGTGGACTTAGCAATCTGGGGGCTCAAGGCGAATTTAGCTAGGGGGCCCATCAACATTAATATGCGAGAAATTATTTAGCTAGTCAGGGGGCCCCTACAGTGGGCTGCAGTGGGAGGGGCCCAAGGCAGTTGCCTAGCCACGCCTCTATGCAAAGACCGCCTCTGTCTATTAGAGACCCAGAAATGAGTTGATACCTCACATGCTGATTTAAGACATTTCCTCCTTTTATCAATTTAATCAATTTAGAGTAGATTCCTAGAATAGAGATTCCTGTGTTACATAATTGTCTTTACAGCAGGGATGTCAAAGTCAAATACACCGAGGGCCAAAAAACCAAATTTGCTACAACATGAGGGCCGGACTGGTTCAATGTTTATTAAAACATATTGAAATGATTGCACATAGCCTATTGAACCAACACAGTGTATATTATTTAATGCTTAAATGAATAAAGCAATATTTTCTTATGGATGTCAGTAATTTCAAGTGAAAACATTTTTCAACAAGCAAACAGATAAAAACAAACTTCCTTCAAAGAAAACATGTCCTGTACATTAAATGAATAAAGTAATAAAGGTTTGAAAAGTGCTGGAATTTAGGCTACAGTACTTGAAAATGCTTGAAATTGTAGCGACTTCGTTTCACAACAAATAGCTATCTGTCTGAACAGTTCTCTTGTATTACGTTAACAAATACGAGCAGGGCCGTGGCTAAGGGTGGGCATTGGGGGGCAGTGCCCGTCCAATTACAATGTCGTGCCCCCCCCCACAACATTTTTGTTCATATATAAAATAATTTATATGTGAAAAATCACACATATTAATCTAGCAATATTTTACTGTTTTATTTAAATGAACATTTAATTTTCATGTATGTTCTGAAACAGGCAAAAATAAAAAAAAGCGAGCCTCTAACGAACGGTCTCCAACGGTCTTGCTTATATAACAATCTTGCAGACGCCTCTACTTTTTTTTATCCGGAGAGTTAACCTAGCTAGATTAGCATTTTAAGCTTCAACCTAATGGATATAAGAAAATGGTTTCAAGTACCATCAGTCTTGAAAAATGTTTTTACGGACCACAGACGTGCTATGCACCATATTCGCAAGGCACAGCTTGTGCATAATAAGATAAGGTCCTGAGGCGGTTCTGCTCGGACTCTCGTCGTCTACAACTTTTCTAATGGTGAGTCAACATTTGTTTTTTACGGCATATTAGTCATTTTGATTGTTCATATGAGCTACCCTGTGGTGGTCTGACGTGATTAGAGTTACCGGTAGCTAGCTAAATCTATTACTGTTCATGAGGTGACTTTCTGTGGTATAGGGCGTGATTAGTTCATAACACACATTTTAGTCCTATTTTATTTTTGTAGGCTTTGTAACTACTGCTAATTGCTTGATTGCTTTATATCGGCGCTTAAATCTGCCCCCCCAGGTAAACCCATATGCCCACCCAGTGAAAAAATTCTGGCGACGGCCCTGAATACGAGCCTCTTGTATTTCCAGGACGAAACATGAGAGAACGTGAAGACGTTAAGATTGGGCGTTTTCAAAATAAACAACCATTAAATAATGTGAATAAAAAAGTGAATTATTTCGAATAATTTCGACTATATGTATAAATATTTAACTTAATTAAGTTTAACTGGTGCACGACCTTGCGAATCGACAGCGTGCGACGCCCTCGCGCACGGGCGGAGCCACTGCGATTACGTCATTTTCGCCGCGCTGACCCTCGCCGGTTGTGCGCGCTGCAGTGACATCGCGGGCTACCGTTGCATTGTGGGGAATGTAGTGTTTGTGCGTGCATAACACCATCGGGCGGCTGTGGCCTGCGGGCCGGTTCTAATAGTAATTAAATATCATCCAGGGGGCCATAGATAATCAATTCGTGGGCCGGATCTGGCCCGCGGGCCTTGACTTTGACATACGTGCTTTACAGCTTCATCAGCTGCAATAGTTGTAGATGCCTCTTAGGCTGTTAACAGACCAAATCTTCCATGCAGGCTACTTATGATATTGTGCTTAGTGTCAGAATAAACAAATATCAGACATCCCAAGTCTCCCGGAAGCTGTTTCGGTAGTGTCTCCCTGATACCCGCGAGTCACATATAATCTCCCGGAAAGCAGAACGAGTGACCCACACAAACGCGCACACAGGCGACAGACTTTTTTCTCTAATCGCGAGTGGGAAGGAGAGAGAGGGGGTTCTGATTGGCCTGTTCTCCGCTCAACAACTTACTTACATTCGCCGCTCCCGGCTCAACAACTTTCACTCGCCACCCCCCCGCACAACAACTTAACCTCGGGGGGGGCACCTCCCTAAAATCAACTTTTGCAACTTGGGATGCCTGAAATATGAACAACTGAACAAAGATATTCAGTCAGTGTCATTAGTATTACAGGTAACAGCCTTAGAAGTGGTAAATATTTCTATGGCCTCAGAAGCAAGTAAAGATGTTGATACCTTTCTGCAGAAATAACTGATAACTCTCTGCAAGACAAGGTGTCATTCAAGGCTGTTCAGCAGCCATTGTGCCTTGTGTCAAAAGAAGGATGAGCTAGATTTCTCTGAGGTTGAATCGTTTTTAAATCCTTGGAGTTAAAGTTAAAGATGTTGGTGGTTCTTATACATTATGACTCTAAGGCAGTTTATGAGACAAAGTCCATTACATTTAGTACTGAACAAGCATGAACTAGATTCCTAGGAAACTTAAAATGTTTTTCTACCTTGGAGGCAGATAAAGATGACGATGCCTCTGAACCAGTTTATAAGACAAAGACATATTTAATGCTCTTTATCAGCCATAGTATTTAGCTAGTTTTATTTTCTCAGATAGAGTTGTGAATCCTTAGACTATTTGCAGGATAGGGTCTCCTTCCACACTGTTCTTCAGCCATTTTGCACAGTGTCAGACTGAAGAAAAATGAATAATATTCCCCTGTCTACCTAGTGTTAACAGCCTCAGAGGCAGGTAAAGGTACTGATATCTCTAAGGCTGTTTTCAAAACTGGGCCATCTTTCACACCATTTATCACTCATTGTAATTAGTGCCAGGCTCTGCAAGGATAGGTTTGATTCCTATGAGGATGTGTTTTTATTTACGAGTTTGTTTACAAGGCACAATCTCCTTCCAGGTGGTTTGAGTATGTTTGTAGGCTAGTTCATACACACCAAATTGACAGTTGATCATTCATCATATACCTGTACTCGTTGGTTGTAGGTATACTTTGCAGTTTTATAATTACTGACTGATAAATGTGTGCACAATTTGTTAGTAGTTATTTAAGTTTCTGACCACAGGATTACTGTTGGATGGATGTTTTTAGTTGAGAAAAACAAAAGCTTCTTATCCAAGCAGTTCCGCTGAGGGGTTTATATATCACTGAGGGGTTTATATATCCAGCAATACTGTTGTTCCTACATATTCTATATCCACACAGAACTATATACCTTGATGAATTGTGCAACATCAGATCAATCTTAAAAAGCATACATGTATCATATGGACACCTAATAAAATTTTACAGATCAGTATGTTTTTTTATTCTGTCATTCTTCTTTTATCACCATTTATCAATTTAAGAATGAGAATTCAGCTATTAAAGACACTATTACTTGAACATGAGTGGATTTCAAATTACTGTAAAATAGAATGACTGATATTACATTGTCTAATGTTTATAGCATTTCATATTTTATATTATGATGGAACCGTTTGTAAATGAAAAGATCCATAAAGATAAAGATCCTTGAATTAAATTAAGCATTAAAGAGATGAAGGATGAACGAGTTTTTACAAAGAATCACTTTGAGTGTAAAAAATGAGAACAAGGGAGATTTTACTTACAGGAAGAACAGACCAAATGTTATACAGTTCACCCAATTATGGGGATTCTCTTCTGGAGACCTAGTAAAGACTCTGAGCAAATTCTTGCTCATCTTCTGTTTCTTTTTAGTTCATTACTATGAACAACATTCAGTGGTACATATTTTGAACTATGACTGGTCCTAATGGAATGTAGTCAAATCTTCCACTGTCACTTAATATCTTATGTTAGGAAGGCAACCTGAAAAGCTCATTAGATTATATTTAAATGTACATCTTAATTAAAATACTAAGTTGTATATAAGAAAAAAAAAAATATATTAACATTATTATTACTTTATCCAAACAAAAAAAATGAACTGTTCAAAAAAGCCTTTAATGTGCCATGTGATAATGGTCTGGGGACTTGTGGATGACAGGGTAGTGTGATAGGAAGATGGATGGAGGGGTCTCTGTGCTGGGTGAATGAATGAATGAATGTTTCAATTTATATAGCGCCTTATCTAGATACCCAAGGCGCTTTACAATTGTTAACACAGCTATGTTACAGACAACCAATCACACACCGGCGAGAAGCGGCAGCCAATTGCGCACAGCGTACTCTCTACCGGGATCCACAGCCCCCTGGGGGACTGAATGGGGTGCAGGAAGGGGAGAGAGGACAGACCTTAGTGGCAGAGCACCATCCACCACTGGGCACACAAGCGCACACACACATTCATGCACACACACTCAGACAACAACTTGTTTTTATTGAACAGAGAGAGACACAGACACACACTCAGGGAGAATTTGTCTGGGACTGCCAATTTACCTAACCTCCATGTTTTTGGACTGTGGGAGGAAACCCACACAAACACGGGGAGAACATGGAAACTCCACTCAGATAGGGACTCGAACCCAAGACCCCAGTGCTGAGAGGCAAACATGCTAACCACCAAGCACCGTGCTGCCCAAACTGCTGGGTGCTGGGTGACTGTTACGTGAGTCTCTACATACAGGTGGGGTAGATGCAGGTGAGGTAATCTGAGAAGTTGATGTGGATGGAGTAGGGATGGGGAGATTCACCGATTCACCCTTCCATTAGGCGACATAGGCAAATGCTAGGGGCGCCGTCTGTCCAGGGGGGCGCTCGCGTGAATGCGTTTTTTTTTATTTTATTTTATTTTTTTTTTACAAATGAACAATTAGTAAATGTGAAAACAAGCAAAGTCCACATAATCATAATTTCATTGTTTAATAATATTAGTCAAATTAATAATTCTTATAATAACAACACACGACACCTATAACCCGCACGCCAACCCGCCCTCCCCCGCGCACCTCGTTACTGTTTCTCTGTGTGAGTGACATTTCCCCGTAAAGACGTCAAAAAGGCAGAAGTCCTCTGGTGCCCAGGGTAGAAAAAGGAGAAAAGATGAGGAAGAAATGCAGCAAAAAAACAGGTAATAATGGTAATATGTGGTGAATTAACACTATACCATTGGCGAACCGTCAGGGACTTCAACGCCTTCTCTGAAGGTTAATTGATCTTAAAAAGGATGCTTTATCTATTATATGTAATATATGTTAATAACGCTTCACCAATAATTTGTATTTTTCCTATAAATCGGCTTTCAAATCCACTTTTCGTACTTGTGCTGGAAAAAAAATTAGTGCTGAAATAAAAAATCAACCAATCAGAATATTTCACACCGTGGTTTCTAGGTAAAAGAAAGAAAGGCCCTCCCCCAGGAACTTCTGTTTATCTGTCGCATACGCTTGCCTTTTACTTTGAGAGCTTTTATTATAGATTGGGAGTTTTATCAACCAATCATATTATCGAATTAGAATCATTATGTAAAATAGTTTTAAAATATTTTTTGTGCAACACCTTTATATTTATTGCTTGTTATATGGTAATATTTTAGTCATTTGCTTTTTATGGACAAAAAATCAACTCACACTTCACAGACACGAAAGACCCTAGACGCTTGTGGCAAGGCATCCAGTCAGTCACAGACTACAAGCCAGCTCCCCCACCATGTGAGGAAAACACAGACTTCCTCAACTCACTGAACTCATTCTTCAGCCGGTTTGAAGAAAATAACACCACAACACCCACTAAAGCCATCTTCAATACAGACAGCACGACACTCCAACTGGACCCAACGGACGTGAGGAAGACCCTCCTCAAGGTGAACCCCAGGAAAGCTGCAGGCCCAGACAACATACCTGGGCGTGTGCTCAGAGACTGTGCTGACTCACTCACCGACGTCCTCACAGACATATTCAACATCTCTCTGAACAAAGCCATCATACCAGCAAGCTTCAAAGCTACAACCATTGTACCACTACCTAAAAAGTCACCAATATCATCACTTAATGACTACAGACCCATAGCACTCACTTCCATCGTGATGAAGTGCTTTGAAAGACTTGTAAAGGCCCACTTAACATCCACCATCCCCACTACTCTGGACCCATATCAATTTGCTTATCGCCCCGGGCGCTCCACTGATGATGCTATAGCAACAGCACTCCATCTATGCCTGGCTCATCTGGAGAACAAAAACAGTCATGCACGGCTGCTGTTCATTGACTTCAGCTCTGCGTTCAACACTGTCATCCCCCAACACCTAGTGAACAAGCTAAGTCAAATAGGTATCAGCACCTCACTGTGCAACTGGCTGCTGGACTTTCTCACAAATAGACCACAGACAGTCAGAGTTGGAAATAACTCCTCAGCGACCACCATCATAAACACCGGGGTCCCGCAAGGATGTGTGCTATCTCCCCTGCTGTTCACGCTGATGACCCACGACTGCTGTGCCAGATTTGATACAAATCACATCATCAAATTTGCCGACGACACAACAGTGGTGGGTCTCATCACTGACAACGATGACTCAGCATACAGAGAGGAGGTACAGCAACTCATTAACTGGTGTGAGAAGAACAACCTGCTTCTCAACGTCAACAAAACAAAAGAAATAACTGTGGACTTTAGGAAAAAACAACAAACACACATCCCACTCATCATAAATGGCAGTGCTGTGGAATCTGTGAAAAGCACAAAGTTCCTGGGAGTGCACATCACAGATGATCTCACATGGTCTACAAACACCACCGCCCTGGTCAAGAAAGCACAGACACGACTCCACTTCCTGCGGAGGATGAGAAGGGCCGACCTGCCCACATCCGCACTCACCACCTTCTACAGGGGTGCTATTGAAAGCATCCTGACCAGCAACCTCTCTGTCTGGCATGGCAGCTGTCTATCTGCAGACAAGAAGGCACTACAGAGGGTGGTGAGGACTGCAGAAAAGATCATCAGATCACCCTTACCAGCCATCAAGGATCTGTACACCTCACACTGCTTCAGGAGAGCAATGAACATCACTAAAGATCCAACACACCCAGCACACAAACTGTTTTCAATACTCCCATCAGGGAAGCGCTACCGTAGCGTACGGTCCCGTACCACCAGACTGGGAAACAGCTTCTTTCCACAAGCCATCAGACTCATCAACACACTGATGAGAACTACATAAACATTCCAAAGTTACTCATAATCATTCCATTTATTTCATCATGCACCTTGCACTTTACCCTTGCACCTTACATATTACATCCAACTACTTGACCACTGACTGTCCTTTCTGCTGCTATGTGTATGTATGTATACCTACCTATTGTCTAGTATTTTAGCCCTTTTACTGCATACTGTGTGTGTGTGTGTGTGTGTGTCTAGCCTTTGTTTTTTTACTGCACACTGTGTGTGTGTGTGTGTATGTGAGTGTGTGTGTGTGTGTGTGTGTGTATTACTATGTTAATATTCTGTAACAGTATGTTAATTTGCACTGCTTGTGTGTGTATGTGTGTGTGTAAGTGAGTTAGTGAGTGATTATCAATATATGTTGCTAAACTGCACATTGGAACTGGCCAAACGCAATTTCAAACTTCTGTGTTAACCTTGTTACATAGATTTTTGACAATAAAGTTATCTTGACTTGACTTATTTGTTTCTTTAATAGTGACACAATCAACCCAATGATTGATGATGCAGGGGGCACCAACCAAAATCTTGCCTAGGGCACCACATTGGTCAGGGTCGGCTCTGTTCGGCACACATGTCTGCAATTCGACTGCACCAGTAGATTCAACGTGCATCGGGTTTAATTTGCGGGCGAATTTATGGTGCATCTCCTCTAGCCTTTTTGCATCGGCAAATACCATGGTTAAATTGGGTGTTTTGTTTTCCAGTATCTATTCCTTATTCTAACGTATTTACAGAGGCAACATACTTTTTATTTTTATTGATTCCTTTTTTTTTCTCGAGGCAACATAAATGCACCATCGCAAACACGCAGACGTACACACCAAAGATGGAGGGAAACGAGAGCATTAGCAAAGACAAAGATGTTTAATGCACCAAAAAAGACACAAATCAAACGTGTGGCAATATTTCGGGTTTTTTAAGCAAGGTGGTCAACTTGACAAGACGTACGCAATATGCAAACAATGCTGTGGGGCTATCAAATACGTTAGTAGCACAACGAACTAGTGATGGGAATTTCGGCTCTTTTTAGGGAGCCGGATCTTTTGGCTCAGCTCCTCATAAAGAGTTGGCTCTTTCGGCTCCCAAATGGCTCCTTTTTTGGGGGGGTGGCGAACGTAATTTGTTGACGTGGGTTGAAATCGCTCTCCGTCGCCGAGTCGCGTGGGGGCGTGTCCAACATCGCCGGCATGCAGCACGTGACAGATATGCAAATCACATTTTTTAAAGCAGGATTTATTTATTTTAATCTATTGATGACAGGACACACGATTATAAAGGAGTGTGTGTAAAAAACATAGTGTGTGTGTAAAACACATATAGTATATAAACCTAAAATGTTTATGTAATTTTTTTACTTTTTATCCCAGACTCGAAGATCAAACAGGAATTTAAAAAATCATAACCAATAACAGGGACACATCGTAAAGTGCGGGACATCCAGAGACAGCCACTATCAATCTCTCCTCCATTTTGCAATCGGAACAAATAATCAGTAGGAACCAAAGCCAGAGGTGTGGTTTCGGAGGAGGGTGCAAACATACTTTCTGATTGGTAGTCGCCGCCGCGCGTCACTGCTCATTTGCATAAAGTTGAGCCAAGCTCAACTTGTTTGCGTCGCTGGGTGTCGCTCACTCTCATTGAAAATGAATGACTTCCGGTCGCCATGTAGCTCTCGTCGCTTTCGGTGTGAACGCACAGTTAGAGGGGAACCGGCTCGGTCTTACAGGGGAACCAGCTCTCGTCGTTCACTTAAAAGAGCCAGCTCTTTGAACCAGTTCGTTCGCGACCGACACATCACTACAACGAACATGGCGACCAGTGATGGCTAAGTTACCTTGAAAAAGTAATCCGATTACTGATTACTCCTTTTAAAAGTAACTTAGTTACGTTACTGATTACTTGATTTTAAAAGTAACTACGTTAGATTACAAGTTACTTTAGTAGTTACATTCAGCAGCAAAAATAATTTTTCTAATACTCACTTTATTGGAAGTGCATTTTTAACAGTAACAATGTATTGAAGCAGGTTCGGTAACCGAGGCAGAAACTGCTTAATCCAAAAATCCAGAGGAGGGAAACTTTATTGATAACGCAACCCTGGCGCGCGCAGGCTCCGCCCCCCAGTGTCACTTAAAGGGCAAGACTCGCCGTGAGGAGTAGTAGTCGCTACAGTATCTCCTGACATTACGTTTGTGTAGCTGCGCGGTATTATTTGTAAATTTATTTGTAAACGTAATACAAATGAACTGTTCAGTCAGACAGCTTGTGAAACGAAATATTACAATTTCAAGCATTTTAAAGTAGGCTACGTTAGTCACAATTCCAGCACTTTTCAAACGTGGAACACAAAGCAACATTAAAGTTCTTCAAGTAAATGTTCCTTCCCCTGTTTTTGAGGGGTGTTTCTTTATACTACCACATATCGTTACGGGAGGACACGCAAAAAATGACTTGTAAAACGTGCTCGCGCTTTCACAGGGTCGCGTGCAGCGTGCGGAGTCGAGCGCTATGGTCAGACACAAAAGTAGAACTGACCAAGAAGAAAGCAAAAATATATATTTTTACTAGGGAAAATAAAAATAGTAACGCACAGTTATTTGGTTAAGTAACTTTAATCTGATTACTGGACTGGAAATAGTAGCGCGTTATATTACTCGTTACCGAAAAAAGTGGTAAGATTAGAGTAACGCGTTACTAAGTAACGACACACATGAAAAGACAGCACGTTGTGGACATCTCTGCAGCCGCTACCCCCTCGTAAGTCTAGCAGACAGTAGTGTTGCAGATCATAATTTTCACTATGTTAATACAGTACTTTTAAAAACTGTTCATCTTATGTTTTAAACGTTTTGTATAAATATAGATGGAGAAAATAACTGAATAATTCACTTGAATAAATGAATGCTCTGTCTGAATATACTGAATTATGTTATTTTTTATATTATGTATTGGTTTTGCTCCATTGAAAACAACCAGGGGTGAGTTTCCCGAAAACGTTCTTAGCGAAATACTTCTTAACCTCATACGTTTCATAAGAGGTTACGAAGTACTTAGCGCTACGAACGTTTTGGGAAACCTACCCCAGATGCATACATCCCTTAAATTGTTAGAGAGTAAAGTAGAATTGTGCTATTGAGTTAAGAAAACTGATAGGTTAGGCCAATAAATCCTCAAACCTCAACTAACTGTATCGAATGATCACTTATCAAACCGAATCCTCATATAATAAATCATATCGTTATCAAATCATTTTGAATTGCATCATATCGTGAACAGGAGTGATTTGTATCACATCGTATCGACAAGGGGTTTCAGAGTATTGCAGTTATATCATTTTGGTGACAGTGTATCGAGATGTGTATAGAATCTACCTTAGTGGTGAAGATATACATCCTTAGGATGGAGTAGTCTGAGAGGTAGATATGGTGAAGTGATCAGAGAGGTAGCTACAGTGGCGTTCTCTGAGAAGTGGATATGGATGGAAGGATCTTACAGGTACATACAGGTGGATGGACCTGAGAATGAGGTAAATAGCTTAGTTTGAGAGGTGGGTACAGCCTGAGTAGTCTGCAGTGTTGCGAATAACGCCGGTAATGGCGTCATTTTGTCAGTAACAGGATAATATAATTAATTACTTTTCCTGTCATTACAACGCCGTTGAGGTTACTGGTCATTAAAAGCGGTGCGGTATTATATATTGATATACTAACAGTAATGCAAGCGGACCGCTGCCCAGGCTAGTGAGGAGTAACAGATCTCGATAGGTCACAGTTCTCGGTGTAACACCTGTTTAACTTAACAAGTCAGTAAGCAATTAGCTAAGGCAGCATTATGGTAGCCAATCAGAGCCAGTGTTTTTACACGAGCGCCGAAACACTCCAGTGACACAACACAAACGGAGAAGAGGCAGAAATAGCGAGTCAGGAGCAAGCCGAAGAAAAAATTGCATTTTCAAGGTGGCGATATAAACATTATTTAAGAAAATACTTGAAGTTCTACCAGACTGAGTATTTGATTTATTTAAGAATATAGGTTTTATTGTTAAATTTACTTCTGTTGTGAACAAACCCGTTGTCTCAGGTTAAGAGAATTTAATTTAATTTAATTTAATAGATGTAAATGCACTTTATATAGTGTAACTGTTTACTTTTGCTTTTATTTTTTGCAAAGATTTGGGATTTTAAAGGATTTTATTCTGCACTGGTCTGTGGATATGCAATAAATATCAAACGTTAAACACCTTTCTGATCTACTCATTTCAACTGACTAAAAACTGCTTTTTCAAAAAAATCCTTATTCATTGGCATATAACTTTTTTTTTACTTTTTTAAACTGCAAATAGTTACTTTCCCTGGTAACGAGTTACTTTTATTATAATTCAGTTACTAACTCAGTTACTTTTTTGAACAAGTAGTGAGTAACTATAATTACTTTTTTAACGTAACGTTCCCAACACTGGCAGTCTGGAATGAAGGCGCAAGTGACGATATAGTCTAAGGTGAGGTGGTATAAAAGGTGAGTATGGGTAGGCGAGAAGAGGCCCTTCTCTATTTGCATGCTTGCCTAAGTACTGCAAACAGGATGTCAAAAAAGAAGCATACACTCACCGGCCACTTTATTAGGTACACGTTGCTAGTACCGGGTTGGATGCCCTTTTGCCTTCAGAACTGCCTTAATCCTTCATGGCACAGATTCAACAAGATACTGGAAACATTCCTCAGAGAGTCTGGTCCATATTGACATGATAGTATCACACAGTTGCTGCAGATTTGTCGGCTGCACATCCATGATGTGAATCTCCCGTTCCACCACATCCCAAAGGTGCTCTAATGGATTGAGATCTGGTGACTGTGGAGGCCATTCAAGTACAGTGAACTCATTGTCATGTTCAAGAAAAATCAGCTCGAACCAGTCTGGACCTTCTCATCTGACCTCTGGCATCAACAAGGCATTTGTGCCCACAGAACTGCCGCTCACTGGATATTGTCACTTTTTTGGACCATTTCCTGTAAACCCTAGAGATGGTTGTGTAGATCAGCAGTTTCTGAAATATTTAGAACAGCCCCCCAACAACCATGCCATGTTCACAGTCACTTAAATAACCATTCTTTCCCATTCTGATGCTCGGTTTGAACTGCGGCAAATCGCATTGGCCATGTCTACATGCCTAAATACATTGAGTTGCTGCCATGTGATTGGTTGATTCGACATTTGCGTTAATGAGCAGTTGGACATGTGTACCTAATAAAGTGTCCGGTGAGTGTATATGTCAAGTAGACGCTGCTTGAATTGCTAAATGAATGGTAGTTTCCTGCAAAAAAGAAAAAACCTTGCCAACCTAGGGTTTAGTATAATTTATCTTTACAACAAATCATTTAAACTTTATATTCAAGGCATTGTTTTCTATACACAACTAATTACAGTTTACTTTGCAGTTGTACTCTTTATTGATGGTATCTACAAAATAGAAAATGTAAACACATTTTAGAATTTGGTTTGTTTGTTTTGTTTTTTTACTGGATCAAACTTTTTTTATCCTACAGAAATTATTGAAAGTGCTCCTATCAACGGTTATTAAATTAAAGCTTATTGCTAACCTACCCTGGCTTAACTGAGTCTTAACTGGATATGGTGTACAACTCTTCTCTTAATTTACAACCTCCAAAACTGAATCTGATTTGTTTGAATATTTAAGTGAGTAATTTTAGCTAGGTAATCTTGCCTTGCATGAATCTATTAACTAAACACACTAAGCCTAAGGAACATACTTTACCTAGAATTATAAAACACACATAAAGGTACACTGTAAACCCCAATGTTATCTTTACTAAAACAATTCAGTAATCATTAGTAATCTTTACTTAAAATCTTACATTATATTACCAGTACTTGGAAATCAAAGTTGCTTTCACTTTCTTAGCCGTAAATGTTAAAATTGTGTTTTTGAGTTGTAGCTACACAAAATAACAAGTTTTAAAATGTATTTGTCACATGATACATGATATTTGCTCTGATTGGTCAACATTTAAATTTCGCTGAAACGTCCCACCAAGAAGAGCTTGAACAAAAAGAGCGCGAGGTAAATTGTCTGTATAAATCTGCTGTTACTGATTTATCTCTCAAAATGTGTATGCATGCATAAATGTGACCCAGGATGGCATATTATAGTAATAAAAGACGACATGGATTGTTATGGTGAAATAACAGCTGTGGGGGTGGAGCATGGAGTACGCTACCTCCCATGAGCACTTGCGGCACGCTAAAAGAGTGAATGTTCTTCGTTTTAATGTGATGGATTATGTTATTATGTGGTTTTATTATGTGTTTTGGTCATACGTGTCTGTCCCGTACAATCACTTCTGTTTATTCTAGCAATGTTAGGCTCACCGTATTCATGTTATGTGGGAAGCGTGATGACCTGGTTTGAACTGTTTACGTGAAAAACAACATCAAAAACGTTGAGTGAATGTGTGATACTCCCCTTACTGTTCATAAAGCTAGGGTTAGAGTTGAGATGAACACACAAAACCTGCCTGGTACTCTCACTCCCGCCGATACGCTACAATATATATGAAACCAGTGTTGCCAGTGAAGTTCATTTACAATAATTATAATAATTAAGTATTAATAATAAAAACTCATAAGTAAAAGTATTAAAAACTTGATATTAAGTAGTTCTTACTTAATATTTTAAGTTATTTGTAATTGTGTAGAGTTAAATTAAGTAAAAGCTACTTTGAGTTGAGTAATTTTAAATTAAGTAAATTGAGTAATTTAAACTTTTGATTAGTTCACTCTACTTATATCATATAAGTATGTATTGTATCCATACAACTCAATTATATTAGTTTTGACAGAAGCCATTACTTAATTTTTTTGAGGCAACGAGTTACCTCTGTTTTTTTAAGTAGATTGAACTTATTAGGGTTAACAGTGTATGCAATATACTTAAACACACAGACATATTTACAAATCATATCAAATATTTACAAAACATCTTAAGTGTCAGGACTGGCCCCGGGGCGGGACCTTCAGTCGCTACCAGGAGGAGTCCATGAGCCAGACCTCAGGCTAATCAGCAGTGAAGGCCTGCACCTGTGGTCCTGGGTTTATAAGGAAGACAGATGCAGTGTCTCACCGCTGAGTTGTCTGCCTTCTTTGTTGCCAACCTCCAGCCCTTCTCTCTGTTATCTCTACAAGGTGTCTCGCCACCCTGCCTCTTTCTTGTTTAAGATTTTTTTGGTTTGTTATACTGTCTCTTCGAGTACTTACCTCCTGTGCTGCTCCCTGGCCTCTCAAGTTTTCCTCCCGCTGTCATTCTTCCTATCCGTTTGGTTTTGGTTTTTGGGAAGGGTTTTTTGTTTTTCGCGGCATTTGCCTGCCAGCCAGTTACTTCCCCTGGCGTCCTTTTTTTCTCTTTGCTTTTCTGTTTGTTTTTTTGCGTTGATTTCATTCCGCGACTACTTCTGTTCTCTTGTGTCTTCCGCGTCAATTATTTCCACGATTGCTTTCTGTTCCCCCGTTATACGCGTTGATTATTTCCACGATTGTTTTCTATTCTCCCTCGTCATCTTCACTGAATATTCAGTGCGACTTAGTTTTGTTTTCTCGCGCTTGTAATATTGCTTATTGCATGAGGCGTTTGGGTCCACTACCATAAAAAATCTGCTGGGAATTTCGTCTCCTAAATCCCCCGCTCTCACATTAAGATCCTGTTGTCCTAGTGTGGCTTATATGTAGCTAACAATATTTATGCAAATGATCAGAGGTGGGTAGGAATGCGTTACATTTACTCCGTTACATTTACTCAAGTAGCTTTTTGGACAAAAATATGAAAATGAGTTCTACTTTTACTTGAGTAAATATGTGGTGAGAACGTGACTTTTACTCCGTTACAATCGGATTTGCGCCGCACGCTACCTTTACTTTAGTTTTGTAAATAATTAGTTTTTTCAGTGAGAAGACTGACCAATGTCTTGTCACCTGAGTATGTGTGACCAATGAAATTAAGCCGGTCAGTCACATGATCGCATATGCAAACTTTCTCCACCAGTAGCAAGAAATTATCACGACAGAAAAACCTACCGAGCATCCCTGGCCTCACATACAGCCAATGGTTACATTACAAACATGTAAAAAGGACAGTTATATAATGCGCTGTCAGTTGTGTCTGCCAAAACGTGTGGACATTTCAGCCTACAAGAACTCAATGTCAAATGTAAGGAAACACGTTGCGATAAGTTTGCCGTATATATCATTTTGACTTCTTTGTGTAATGCTATATCTGTTACAACTGGAGGCATAATTTTGTATGATGTAATTATTAAATGTAACACAGCGCTATGTTAAAAACCAGTTCAAACTCTGTGAGTGTTCACACTAGCAATATATGATGATTTAGTTGAACCAAAGTTTGCTACAAATTGATTCAGTTGGCGTCAAATTGTAGCTACATGTATTGGTTTACAGTAGGGTTGCAACGGTATGAGATTTTCATGGTATGATAACCGTCTCAGAAAATACCACGGTATCACGGTTATCACAGTCAGAGTATCTGCACATTTTTTAATCTCAAATTCAATGACTTTTAAGACCTTTTTAATACCTCTCACAAGAAAAAATGATACTATTACTGGGGATGCAGGTGTGTTCCACAACATAGTTGACGGGGGGGGGGGGGGGGGGGGGGGGGGGGGGGACGAAAATTGTTGACGTTGTTGAGGCCGTATACTCCAGCACTAGGAATCTAGCACTAGGACCCTGGAGCGGTTATTTTCTGCATGGTCCTAGCGCTAGATTCGGCAAAGTTCACATCGCGCCAGAACAACTGAACAACACACACTTATAATTATTTAATGCCTCCCCTCATAAAATTCCAGACATTTTAAGACATTTTTAGGCCTTGAATATGGAAAACTAAATTTAAGACATTTTAAGACTTTTTAAGGACCCGCGGGTACCCTGACAGTATCACAGTTTGTTGCATATATTATTAAAACATACACTGACCCTTAAAGAAATTACAAAAAAAGTGTTTTTTTTTTTTTTTTTTGTTCAATGAACTATTTATTGTAGAAACCTGGAACTATTGTATACTCCTTAAAAAAATAAACTGTACACGTGTTTAGGTTTCTCTAATTTTGCAGTATTTATATAAATCATGGATTTCAATACAATTATTTAAGGTAAAATTTTTAAATATCTGATAAACTGGGTCAGTGTCTAATGAAAATCAGGCACGTCAGAATTTGAAAATGAACGCATGTAAATTAATGGCGTCTTTTACATTCAGTGAAAGCAAGGACCTTAAAAAGCTAGGTTTATTACTTTCGCGACTGACCATATCGCGCGACTCCGCACACCTCGCGCGAACCTCCGCGAACGGCGGAGGTGTTTATACTTGGCACATCACATTCTTTGCAGTGTTGTCCGAAACGATATGTGATAGTATAAAGAAACACCCCTCAAAAACAGGGGAAGGAACATTTATCTGACCAATTTTAATGTTGCTTTGTGTTTCAGGTTTGAAAAGTGCTGGAATTTAGGCTAACGTACTTGAAAATGCTTGAAATTGTAACAACTTGGTTTCACAACAAATAGCTATCTGACTGAACAGTTCTCCTGTATTACGTTAACCTCTTGTAATTCCAGGATGAAACATGAGAGAGCGTGAAGACGTTAAGATTGGGCGTTTTGAAAATAAACAACCATTAAATAATGTGATAAAGTTAATTATTTCGAATCATTTCGAGTATATGTATAAATATTTAACTTAATTAAGTTTAACGTGCTGGGAAATACTGAAATGGACCTTGAAAGTGACGTACAAGTGCTTTAATTCCACCTTATAAAGGTCTATGAACCCTGCAAACTTGACTTTTTTCATTGGGCTGAGGCGCAGCGCGCGCAAAGTTCAAGAGGTGCACGATCTCGCGAATCGACAGCGCGCGAGGCCCACGGGCGGAGCGACCACGATTACGTTTAGCCTTTTTTGTTAAAAAATGTGTTAAGTCTGATGCATGTTCTGCCATTCTCACCGCTGTTTGCTGAGTAGCTGAACCAGAGCGGAGTTGCTCATGTGCGGGTCAGTTTCTCCGCTGGCTTGCCTTTTATCGGTAATAAGCAAACACACATGGTATGTGGTATACAGTGAAACCGGTTACCGCTGCAAGCTGACAGTCTCTACTCAGTTAGTGCCTTTGTGGAACACAAAGTGTCGCAGGCCTAATAATTAGGAACATACTAAAATACATATTTATAATACATAATATTTATATTTATATTATATTTATTTATTATAAAACATTTTTATTAAAAGTCATTGTTTTCTAAATCATCATGTTTTCCATGAATTTAGAAATTTAGAGCAGCTGATAAAGTACTTTTTTACTTTTACTCAAGTAAATTTTTGGATGCATACTTTTACTTGAGTAAAATTTGGTTCTAGTAACAGCACTTTTACTTAGTATAATTAAGTAAAATATTAGTTATTACTAGTATATTAGTATTAGTATTACTAGAGTATAATTGTTGAATACTCTACCCACCTCTGCTAATGATGAATGTTTTTCTAATAATCTGCTGTTACACCTCGGAATTTAGTGTGTGTTTAGTGTTTGAGTGACAAGCCTCCGTTTTGTACTGGTGCTGTGTTTTTGTTTTTATGTGTTTTCTGTTGACAGGATACTTCAAGCAGACTGCAGGAGCGGTACCATCTGATGGGTTGTTCATCCTTCACTGACAGGGGGCATGTCTCTCTACGCCTTTGAGGGCTCGTCCTTAATCATGGATGACATGATTGGCCGGCGGACTGATTACCTTCCCTTTATAGGGCTGTGGTTCGAGGATGCTTGGGCCAGCAGTGCCTTGAGCAGTAGACTGCTGAGCCTTGCCAAGTCTTGCTCAGCTTTGTCTAGCATTTCCAAGCCATTGTTATTGTACTGACCTCTCTCTTGTTTTCTAGCTCCATGCCTGATTTCTGGGTAATAAGTTTGAGGAACTATTGAGGCAAATGCAGCAACTGACTGCTTGTTGTCTCTGTAGTGAAACCTGCACTTTGCTTTTTGTCTTTGACTTCTTGTGAGGTGAGGACTTCGGACGCTTCTGCTTTTCCTCTTCCATCTCTGACCTCCTCTGATTTTTGCTTAGATTTGTCTGACAAATATGACAGCAATCCATCTGCCTGTCAAGGATTTTTATTGCTATGTTGTTTATATTTTGCCTACCAATCACCTTGCGAAGAGCCTCAGCCTCCCCAAGGTCCCTGTGTTACTGTTTCTCAGAGGCCCATCACACTTCACCCATAACACTTCAATGCAGTCCCACACATGTGGAGGTCACTTCTTTGTTAAAATAGTCACCTTGGCTCATCGCCCCATCATCTAAGGCTGCCCATGGCAACAGGAACACGACCCCCACCTCACCCGGGACAAACCAGATATTTTATTCTGATCTGATTTCTGCTTGGAAAACTTTGTTGTGGTCCTTATATATTTTTAGTATCCACTTCTGTGGAAAGTCCAGAGTCTGCGGACAGTTTTAAAATACCTGAGGAATATGGTGACTTGGCAATGTTTTTAGCAAGGAGAAAGCTGCAACACCCCATTGTCTTTATGACTGTGCTATTGATCTGGTGGGAGGAGGTTCACCTCCCAGGACATGCCCTTATCCCCTCTTTGTGGCTGAGAACGAGGCTATGGAGGACTGTGTGGCAGAGGCCCTCGCACAGGGTTATATTAGGCCTTCTAAGTCCCCTGCTGGTTTCTTTTTTATCACTAAGAAGGACAGTTGGCTCTGTTTGTGCATAGATTACGGGGGGCTCAACTGAGTAACCATTAAATACCCACTGGAGCCACAGGAGTCAGTGTCGCTCTCTCAACATTTAGGTTCTCCCCTTAAATTACATCCTGTTGCCTTCTTTTCCAACAAATTGTCTCCCTCTGAACACTATTAGAATTATGACACAGCAAACAGGGAGTCAACGCCATCAAACTGGCATTAGAAGAGTGAGGTCATAGGTGAACGGTGCAAAACTCTCCTTTGTTGTTCTAAAAGGCCATACGAACTAGGACTACCTGAGGTCAAATGCAGGCTCTATCCCTGGCAGGCCTGCTAGTCTGTTTTTTTTACGGATTCCATTTACAGATTAACTTCTGGCCAGGTTCCAAGAATGGTCATGCAGACACCCTTTCAAGAAATCATGAACTACATTAGTCGGACTGTGCTCCTCACCCATACTCCCATAGACCCATATTACCTGGGCTCATTCCAAAGGCTCATTCCTCAGGTCATGTTGGCGAAGTCAAGACGTAGCAACTTTTTTTTTTTAAATGAACTTTCCAGGCTTAAGCCTAGGATTGAGCCTTCACCCATGATCATAATTTATTCAGTCATTATCCTGATAATATTTGAGACCGAGATTATCTTGACATGAATATGCCTGATAGATTAATATAGATGGGATATAGGTTAATCATGTATTTAAATGAATTATTCTGTTACTCTGTTTATAAATAGTACTGGTGCCGCTGATATGAAACTATCTCACTTGATCAGCAGGAAAATAAGAATAGTGATTAACACCTTGAAATGATGTGTAAGTGATTTTTGACACATCAGCATCTTTCTCTGCCTCCAAGGCCACAGTTCACCCTTGTTTAGTCTAACTGATCACAATAGCTGAGGAACAGTCAGAAAAGTGGGCTTGTTTAGTCAACACTTTTACAGGTATAAACATTTATTACTGACTTAGATGGGACAGACACATGACATCCTGACAGGAATATGACTTACCCATTTTAGTTGTACACTAAGCACAATGGTTGATGAACATCCAAGAAGCAGGCCTTGTCTAATAAACAGCTTTAGAAGAATCAACACAAGTTTTAGTATATCAACTAGTACATTCACATTCATCCTATATCAGATATATATCAGATTGGCACTTGTAAAGCTGCTTTGTGACAACAACTGTTGTAAAAAGCACTGTATAAATAAAATTTGATTGATTGATATAAACACAGTGGTGATGAATAAGATTGACAACACTAGACTATTTACAGACAAAACATGTTTTAGAGTTATTTCAATCAGGATTTGACCCCATCACAGCACTGAAACGGCACTTACTAAAGTACTGAACGATCTCTTAATATCCTCTGATAAAGGACACATTTCTTTTCTCATACTGCTAGACCTCAGTGCTGCTTTTGACACCATTGATCATAATATTCTACTTAATAGGCTGGAGACACTCATTGGCATAAGAGGTCAAGCACTCTCCTAGTTCACGTCCTACCTGACAGATCATTACCAATTTGTACTAGTAAATAACGAATGCTCAGAGCATTCTAAGGTAAAATATGGTGTCCCAAAAGGATCTGTACTGGGCCCCATATTATTCTCATTATATATGCTACCACTGGTCTCCATCATTCGTAGGCATGGTATTCGCTTCCATTGCTACACAGATGATAGTCAGTTGTATATATCTTCCAATCTGGATGATCTCACTACTGCTCTCAAGATTGAGAACTTGGTCCAGGACATTAAAAACTGAATGGCGACAAATTTTCTTCAACTAAACTCTGATAAGACTGAGGTGCTGATTCTTGGGCCTAAAGCTGCTAGAAGCATTTGGGCTGATATTCTCCTTACCCTAGATGGTTTTTCATTAACACCTAAATCTACGACAAAAAGCTTGGGTGTCACTATTGATTCTGATCTTTCATTTGATAAACATATATGCAATGTCACTAAGGCTGCCTTTTCCCATTTACGTAATATCACTTACTTTCATTAGCTGATGCAGAGAAGTTGGTCCATGCTTTTGTCTCATCAAGATTGGACTACTGTAATAGTCTTCTAATTGGATGCTCTAAACAGTCCATAAAGAAGCCACAACTTGTACAAAATGCTGCAGCTAGAGTCCTACTAAGGCTAGAAAATTTGATCATATTAGTCCCACTCTCTCTGCATTACACTGGCTTCCGATTAAATATCGAAGTGAATTTAAAATTCTTCTGTTAACCTATAAGGTGTTAAATGGTCTTGCCCCACAATATCTGAGTGAACTCATTACTTACTACAACCCATCTTGCCCTCTGCGCTCCCAAAATGCTGGATTTCTCCTAATTCCAAAAATTTGTAAGACTACAGCCAGAGGCAGAGCTTTCTCCTTTAAAGCCCCTCAATTATGGAATAGCCTTCCAGCTCCAATCCGAGATTCTGACACAGTAACAATCTTTAAATCTAGACTAAAGACTCTCCTATTTAATCAAGCCTTCAGCTAATATTCCCCTTGCAAGGTGTGGGGCTCGGGGACCCCCAGACGCTGAGATTTCTGGTGATCTGAGATGTTGATGCTGTCATCCAGCTGTGTCATGGCATCACTCAGTTGTGACAATGACTTGACTGGAAAGCAATGTCTCAGTGAGCCCTCATACCTGTGGTCACCTCCCTTTAGTTATGCTGCTATAGATTAGCCTGTCGGAGCCACATGCTAATCACTGGCATGTGAGCTGTGTACATTTAAATCAATGATGGTTTAAATTGATGTCCCCATGCTGTAGTTTTTATTGTCTATCTTTTTGCATGCTTCCACCCAAGACGATTGCATGCAAGCTCCTACAAGCACCTGGGAGATGGTCTGGCTTGCCGGTGGATGTACTGATGCCGGAGTTGGATGTGCCATTTCCACAAGAGGATGTGCTGATGCTAGCTCCTACCTGAGACTCACCATCTACACCGAAGGGACTGTGACTACTTGGCCGGGGAACAAGGACCTTAGCTTTACCTGTAGAACCATCCTGCACACTAGGGACTTGTGCTAACGGGCCACCCAATGGAAGATGGGTTCCCTTTTGAGTCTTAGTCTCTTCCTAATCCCCACCATCATAGGGAGTTTTTCCTTGCCACTGTCGCCTTTGGCTTGCTCATTAGGGATCTGAACCCATACGATTGTAAAGCTGCTTTGTGACAACATGTGTTGTGAAAAGCGCTATATAAATAAATTTGACTTTGAGTTTGGCATAGTCTGGCTCTTTACATAGGGGGTGCCACAATTGAATAATAATAATAATATTATTGAATAATAATAATAATAATTTCCACTTATATAGTGCCTTTCAAAGTACCCAAGGACTCTTTACAGAGAAATACAAAAAAGAACAAAGACAAGAAAAAAACAGACAAAAATAAAAACAATAGAAAGAAAAATAGAAATCCCATAGAACAGACCTAAGTTGAGGAAGTTGTGAGAAAATGCTGATTATATAGATGGGTTTTTAGTTGAGCCTTGAATGTGTTGAGAGATAGTAAGAGACTGAGGGAGAGGGGAAGAGAGTTCCAGAGGGTCTGAGTTGCCACACTAAAATATCGACCACCCATGGTGCTCAACTTGAATCTGGGAACAACTAAGAGACCAGAGTCAGATGACCGAAGCAGGCAAGTAGGGACATAGCGGTGCAAAATATGAGCCAGATATATGGGAGCCAAGTCAGAGAGTGCTTTATAAGTAATTACTAGAATTTTGTACTGGATACAAAGATTTATCGGAAGCCAATGAAGAAGCTGTAAGAAAGGTGTTATATAGTCGTACTTTCTTGACTGGGTCAGAACACGAGCAGCAGCATTCTGAACAGTCTGACGGGACCGAAGAGACTTAGTGTAACGTGGCTTGCGCCACGGAGCGAGGAGACGGACACAAACGCTGAGGAGAGCGAGATTTATTCAAGGGAATACCAAAATCATGATCGAAAGGACAGGCGTGGGTCAAACCGGGAGGGCAGCCAGAACAGGTAAGGTACACGGGCATAATGAGACAGGGAACTTAAACACGACGGGGAGACACGGAGCAGGCAGAATAAACACGGAAAACAGAAACACAGCGTAAACTCACGAATGCACGAACCGACAGGATGAACAAACCAACTGATAGACAAAACAACAGACAACCAGACAGAGGAAATACAGGGACTATATGAACACGGAACTAAACTAGGGACAGGTGCTAACAATGACACAGGGGCGTGGTAACAAACAAGGAATCCATCAAAACCAACGAGCAGGGCGGGACAAACAGGCAGGGAACACGGACATGAGGGGACCCAGAGTGACAGCTACGAGAGGGGGCGTTGCCCTACGTGACAGAACCCCCCCTCAAAGCGTGCCACTCTGGGGCACGCAAGGGCAGACAGGACAGGGACACAGACTAGGACAGGACAGGGAACTACGGCACACGGCGAGGGACAGGAACAGCAGACACAGGACAGACCAGAGGGACAGGACCGGGCAGAACAGGACCTGGGGCATGGCAGGGACAAAGACAGGGGAACCAGAGACGGGCCAGGAGCTGGGCCGGGGCATGGCGATACAGGCAGGGACAGGGCAAGGCACGGGAGCAGGACTGGACAGGACAGGACCGGGGACAGACACGGGAGTGGGGACAGGGCAGAGGCACACACGGAGGCAAAGACGGCTTGGACAACCGAGACTAGGACAGGAACAAAGTGGGTCATTACTTGGGGAACAGACACAGGGACAGGGACCTGGAGGGACCGACCAGACACAGACACAGGGACGGGCACAAGGACACGAACAGGTACACACACAGGGACTGGGACCAACACAAAACCGGGGACAGAATAAGGGAGCAAGGGGAACATGGGCAAAGAGACGGGGGCACAGGGCAGAGCAGGGGGCACAAAAAGTCCAGGCCCAATGGAGGGCAGCACAGTCTCTGGGGACACAGGCGCGGCCGGGCGGCAGGCAGCGGGCACAGGCGCGGCCGGGCGGCGGCCAGCGGGCACAGGAGTGGCCGGGCGGCGGCCAGCGGGAACAGGAGCCGGCAGACAGGCAGCGGGAACAGGAGCCGGCAGACAGGAAGCGGGAACAGGAGCCGGCAGACAGGCAGCGGGAACAGGAGCCGGCAGACAGGCAGCGGGAACAGGCAGCGTCCGCTGGCGGGCAGCGGGAACAGGCAGCGGGAACGGGAGCCGGCGTGGACGACCTCTCCTGGGTCGCAGGGACAGGAACCGGCGTGGACGACCTCTCCTGGGTCGCAGGGACAGGAACCGGCGTGGATGACCTCTCCTGGGTCGCAGGGACAGGAACCGGCGTGGACTGCCGACGGGCAGCGGGGACAGGAACAGGCACGGACTGCTGACGGGCAGCGGGGACAGGAACAGGCACGAACTGCCTACGGGCAGCGGGAACAGGTTGCTGAGGCAAGGAGAAGTCCTCGGGGGGCGTGTACGGCAAGCCGACGTCCTCGGGGGGCGTGTACGCCAAGCCGACGTCCTCGGGGGGCGGAGCCACCAAACCGACGTCCTCGGGGGGCGGAGCCACCAAGCCGACGTCCTCGGGGGGCGGAGCCACCAAGCCGACGTCCTCGGGGGGCGGGACCGCCATACTGACGTCATCGGGGGGCGGGACCGCCAAGCCGACGTGGCTAGTACTCCCCCCCAAAAAATACTTGGGGGTGTCGTGTGGAGTAGCCGGCGGGCTCAGCGGCGGTAGGTCCTCCTCCTCAGGGTCCTGGGTGAGCCTGGAAGAATACACCGACACAGAAGCCCCTCGGTGGCTCTTTCTGCGACGGCTCCGCCTCCTCTGAGGCGTCGGGAGCTCGCAGAAGCCATCGAGAGCCAACCGAGGGTTAAGCAAACGCCAGTCTGTGCACTCAATCCGTCTGCCCGCGACTTGTACTACAGGTTGCTCCTCCCTATAGTGTTCGCCAAGCCGGGCAGACACGTAGCGCTCAATCCGAGTCTCGTCGCGAAAGCCAGCCAAAACTGAAACTGACTGTGCTTTCTTCTGAGAGCGACGAGACTTCCGTGTTCCCACAGCGCCAGGGGTATTCCTGTCTCCGGCTCGTTTGCGCTGTAACACACAAAAGCTAAACTGCACGGAAGCAGCCAACAACTCATTACAGCGACTAAACTCACCGGAGTCTCGCTCCCTCGCTGTGTCCTGGTACGGTCGGTTGTTATGTAACGTGGCTTGCGCCACGGAGCGAGGAGACAGACACAAACGTTGAGGAGAGCGAGATTTATTCAAGGGAATACCAAAATCATGATCAAAAGGACAGGCGTGGGTCAAACAGGGAGGGCAGCCAGAACAGGTAAGGTACACGGGCATAATGAGACAGGGAACTTAAACACGACGGGGAGACACGGAGCAGGCAGAATAAACACGGAAAACAGAAACACAGCGTAAACTCACGAATGCACGAACCGACAGGATGAACAAACCAACTGATAGACAAAACAACCGACAACCAGACAGAGGAAATACAGGGACTATATGAACACGGAACTAAACTAGGGACAGGTGCTAACAATGACACAGGGGCGTGGTAACAAACAAGGAATCCATCAAAACCAACGAGCAGGGCGGGACAAACAGGCAGGGAACACGGACATGAGGGGACCCAGAGTGACAGCTACGAGAGGGGGCGTTGCCCTACGTGACACTTAGAGGAAAGACCATAGAGGAGAGAGTTGCAGTAATCTAGTTTAGAAGTGATGAGAGCGTGAACCAAGGTTTCAGCAGATTTAGGAGACAGAAATGAACGAAGGTGGGAGATATTGCATTGGAGGAAGGTTGACTTAGTGAGTGAACATATATGACCGCTCCAGGGAGAGCGATATTGACTACTCCCGGGGTGGCAGTCCAGAGCAGCCCATGAGCTGGAGTCGGGGCAGCGAAGCGATGGAGGTCGATGAAGACGCCCACACTGTCGGCTCCAGAGGGTGGTCACGAGGCGAAAGGGGCCTTCCATATGGCCCACCGAGGGGAGAGTCCAGCCGCGCTGCACCCGACGCGTCCGTCAGCCGCGCTGCACCCGACGCGTCCGCCAGCCGCGCTGCACCCGACGCGTCCGCCAGCCGCGCTGCACCCGACGCGTCCGCCAGCCGCGCTGCACCCGGCGCGTCCGCCAGCCGCGCTGCACCCGACGCGTCCGCCAGCCGCGTTGCACCCGGTGGGGGATTCGCAGCGAGGGCTGGAGGAGGACCGCCCGTCGCAGCACCAGCAGCTCCCGGTCTCTCTCCCCTGATCGCCCTCCTCCTGGCGCGTAGCTTGGCGCCTGTTACATGTGTGTCTGTCCCTGTGTTCGTATGTATTTCCGTATGTCTGCCTAATCTCCTTTTCCCTTTCGTGCCTCTGTGGGTTAATTTTCCTGTTTGTGTGTTTGTAAACGTCCCGTTAAATGTGTCTAACGTCTTTTCCCCCGTCTTCCCAGGGAGGGTGTTCTAGGCTGTTCGTGGTGGACTCTCCACCGAGGGCGGAGAGTCCCAGACGCAGGACTGGGCGCTTCGGATCCGCCCGTCGACGTGGGTTCGGGGCACTCGGCCCTGTTTGCACCCCGGGACGAGTAGTGCCCTTGGTGGGGGCGTCTGTCACATTACGGTCCCCGAACCCTCCCTTTGGGGCGTGTGTTAACGTCATCTGCGTCTACTCGTCTTTGCCAGTGTATCTCCGTGGGTGCGCGTGTGTCTTGCGATTATCTGTCTCACCTGTGGCTCGTCTCATCATCACGTGGGGTTTATGTGGTCTGTCTATTTAATGTGCGTTCGCGCAGTGTCTTGTGCTCGTCGTTGTCTGAGTCTACACGTTTACGTGAGTGTCTGTATGTGTTCTCGTGCGCTATTGCGCAACATCTGTGTGTGTGTGGAATAAACGTGACCGTCAGCAAAAGCAAGGATTCTGTGTCTCGTCCCACGCCCTGCCCGCGCATCACACCACCCTGTTTAAGCAGAGATGTAGGTATAAGATCAAGAATGCAGGAAGTAGACTTAGAACTTGCATGGAGTTTAATTATGATCAGAGTTAACTACAGAAAAAGTGGAGAATACGGAGTATAGCGTTGGAGTATACGGCCTCAACAACGTCAACAATTTTCGTTCCACCCCCCCCCCCCCCCGGTCAACAATTCTCGTTCGTCACCCCACCCCCCGTCAACGATGTGGAACACACCTGCAATTTAAAAATGTGCAGATACCCTGGAAGGGGGACGCAGAAGATTATTAACAATTTAAACAGTTGCTTGGGGTCAGAACCAGAGTTATTTATTGCAGATGTGCAATATAGAGCACGGGCTGAGTTTAAGGCATCCTTATATTTGGTCAAGTGGTCAATATAATCCTGGTGATAAACAGGCAAACCAGTTTTCAAGACGCCTGCCTGTATTCTTTAGAACACATAGGTCAGGTGTAAACTAAGGTGGTACGTGGGTGGAGAGAACATACCGAGTAAGGAGTTCAGAGTGACAGAAAGGGAATGATTATAGACAGATAAGGCAGGATCAAGATTGAGAATAGAGGGAATGAGGGGAAAAGGAGTTGATTCTAGGACAGAGAAGAACACCGAAGAGTTTACAGATGAAAGTTTACAGTAGGTGAGAAGTGATTTGGAGGAAGGAGGCAGAGTGCTAGGAGAGAGACATGAAGTGATAAACATATACCCCAGTGTCATGACCAGTGTTACAAATAATGGGATAATACAATCAATTACTTTTCTTGTCGTTACAACACCGTTGACGTTACTGGTCATTAAAAGTGGTGCGTTACTATTAGTGGTGGGACTTTAACGCGTTAATTTCGATTAATTAATTACAGGAAAATTAACGAACTAAAAAAATTTACGCATTTAACACTAGAGCTCCTGAAAATTCAAGACTGTCAGGACATCACCCCTCCTTCCCCTCTGTCTTACCAGCAATTAGCAAGAACAAACATCACCCTTTATTATGTTAATTCACAGAGCAAGTCTGAGGCAGCAGTCTACTGCAGTCTACTACTGCAGTCTACTACTGCTACTAATATCCTCTGTAAATATATTATATACTGCTAAATTTGTTGTATATCTGTCAATAAAGTATAGCACATGTATTTGTTTGATCCTCTCACTGTCTTTATTGGGTATATTCTGTCTAGAATTAGATAGATAGCACCGCAATCATAATGCTAATTTCGGCTAGCAATGCCATGGGATTTCCAATATAACATTAGCCTCAAGCTGCAGTCACACTGCAACCGCAACCACAGCATCAACGTGTGTGTTGAATGCGGCAAGTACACCTGCCGCAAATGTAAGAACGAGGGTCCCTGGCGGTGTAGCAAGTGTTAGCTACAACTACATGAAGGTACGTTGATAAGTATATGTGGTGGTACATATTTTTTGTCTTCTGAAAGATCTTATTCAAAATGTAAGGTGTACTTTGAATTGTTCTCCACAGTATCAACGCGTGTGTTGCATGCGGCGAGTACACCTGGCGAATACACCCTGGCTGTGTAGCAAGTGTTAGCTACAACTACATGAAGGTACGTTGATAAGTATATGTGGTGGTACATATTTTTTTGTCTTCTGAAAGATCTTATTCAAAATGTAAGGTGTACTTTGAATTGTTCTTCAGTGTGGCATCGCCATCATGGACCAGAAGGTTCAAATACCCCGCGAGCACTAGACGCACTTACACCTGTCGACATCATGGAAAGGAAAGTTCAAAAACACTGCGAGCACAAGAGGCACACATACACACTATAATCTCCTATCGCTTTTTATAATCTCCAATAATCTCTTCTTTCTGTTCCAGAGTCGCACTTCACCACACCCGGAATGGACATTCCACTTCAAGAAACCCGGAATAGACATCCATATTTGATCAGAATAAAGTTGTTTTGCAGCACATGAATTTGTTTTCCTGTCTTTTCCTCTCCTTTTCCAGCCTGCTGTTTAGATCACAATATTTATCAGTGATGCAGTGATGCAACGCGATCACGCTAATTTCCGCTAGCCATATGATGAGATTTCCTATATAACATTAGCATCAAGCTAATTGCGCCTAATAATTTCTTAGCTTTTCAAACGCGAATTCAAACGCGGAATCAGAAAGTGTTCGATTACAACAAATATTATACAGTATAGTATAAGAAATATACAAAGAGCAAGATTCAAACAATTTTATTTATTTTTATAGTTTGATGGGACTCATTACAGAAACTTGTCGTCTCTACGTGCGCTTGAATTGTAACTTTTGAAACACGAGTCTACAAATTTTCCGCTGTTTGTTGTAGCATCGGTAACATATACCGACTTTGTAACCTTGAAAAGTTTTTCGTGAAGTCGTATGAGCTTGGGGGAGAGCCAGGGCTTTGGCAGGCGTATGAGCTGGGGGTGAGCCGCTTCCACCGCATTACCAAGACAATGGGCGTTAATCCCTTCACAGCAGGGGAGTGGGCTACATGGACCTTACCAAGCCTTGTGAAAATTTTCGCTTCTCTAGGAGCTCTAGTGTTAACGCATGAGACACTTTTGTACCGTGGAATGTTTCTCAGTACACAAGTTCCAGACATACAGATTATATGGACACACAATAAGATGAGCATGATGGAGATGACTGAAGAGGCTACGCTGGTGGATGGGAAATTTAATATAAGAAACTTCCAGATGGAAGTACAAATAAAAATAGTGTTATTTGCACTTTATGTAGGAAGGAGTTCGCTTATCACAGGAGCACTTCCACCCTTCGTTACCACCTCAACGCAAAACATGTTGGGGCTAACACGCAGGTCAGTAATGATAACTTAGCTGCTAAATGTATTCCTAGTGCGATAGGGTGACCAAACGTCCATATTTCCCGGGACATGTCCGTATTTCACATCCTGTCCCTGGCGTCCCGGGTTCTTTTAAGTGAAGAAATGTCCTGGTTTTTAAATTACCTTCATTGGACTATTAAGACTGGATTAAACTTTTGCGAGTGACCGTAGCGCTCGACTCTGCACACGTTTTGTCAGGAATGCCACCTGATCTTCCCTAACCAGCCTCACCTGCCCCTCATTACCACGCCCCCTTTCAGTCACACTTATACACCTTCCCCAGCACGTCTCAGTCGCGAAGTATTGCCGACTCATGCCGCGTACCAAGCCTTTCTATATCCTGTCTGCTCTCCTGTGTCCTGACCCTCTCTTATGTCCCCGACCTTGTCTCCTGCCTAATCCCTCTGTACCTCCTGACTTCTGCTCCCCCGGTATGACCCTGGACCGTCCTGACCACGCCAAGAACACGCTGTTACTACTGATCCTAGTACTCGTGATTCACCTGCCTGTGTTTGTACCAGCGTCTCATTTAAATAAAAGCGGTGTTCTTCCGCATTTGGATCCCTCTCTGCCTGTTCAATACGTTACACGTTTATACATGACGCATTATTTGCAGTGGTGTTCGCTCTCTGTGGTCGAAGATAAAGGCTTACAAGAAGCGCTGCACATTGCGTCAACTGATGCAAGTTACAAACTGCCATCCAGAAAGACAATGTCGAAGAAAATGCAGCAGCTGTATGATGAGGAAAGGAAAGTAAAACAGATTATTGTGAAGAGCGCCACAAATGTGTCTCTGACTGGGGATCACTGGACCTCTGTTAGCAACAAGAATGATCTTGGTGTGACAGCTCATATTATAGATGATGAATGGAAGATCCAGTCATTTGCTTTGAGCATGCAGAAGACACTTCTAGGCACTATGGAGATGCCTGTGTAGAGGACTTTATCACTGTGGCAGAGGCCTGGGAAATTAAAGAAAGTCTACCATCTAAAATGATATTTTAAAACATCTGATTTACTTCAGTTCTTCTTATTCTTCCAATATCCTGAGCAAAACTTTTTAAAAAATTAAGCAACATTTTTGGTCAGAATTTCCAGTGTTCTGAAAACTGCTTGCTCTGTTTTCTGTACTCATCTATTGGTCTGTGTAGTAGACTGGTGGAAAAATAAACAAGATGTTGAAGTTTATGATTATGTTCATTGATTCACTCATCATTCAAACTTAAATGAATATTTCTCATGTTAAATACTGAAATGTAATTAAAATGTGATTAATTTTGATTAATTAATTACAAAGCTTTTGATTAATTCGATTAATTTTTTTAATCGCGTCCCACCCCTAGTTACTATATATTGATATACTAACAGTAATACGAGTGGACCCCTGCCCAGACTAGTGAGGAGTAACAGATCTTGATAGGTCACAGTTCTCGGTGTAACACCTGTTTAACTTAACAAGTCAGTAAGCGATTGGCTAAGGCAGAGCCAGTGTTTTTACATGCGTGCCAAATGACACCATTGACACACGACACAAACGGAGAAGAGGCAGAAATGGCGAGTCAGGAGCAAGCCGAAGAAAAATTTGCATTTTCAAGGTGGCGATATAAACATTATTTAAGAAAATACTTGAAGTTCCTGAATGTCTACCAGACTGTGTATTTGATTTATTTAATTAAGAATAGATGTTTTATTGTTAAGTTTACTTCTGTTGTGAACAAACTAGTTGTCTCAGGTTGAGAGAATTTAATTTAATTTAATTTGATAGATGTAAATGCACTTTATATAGTGTAACTCTTTACTTTTGCAAATAGTTACTTTCACTGGTAATGAGTTTTCCTGACTCCTCACTCCCGAACTCAAACTCGGGAGGAGTCAGGTCCCCCACTCCCGCACACACCACCATCTGGTCCTCAGTACCTTCCTCCAGGTATGCCAGGGGAGAGGATTCCCTCGTCAGTGCATGGAGTCCTTCTCTGCTCCTGTTCTTCCCCTTCTTCGCTCGAGAGACGCATCCTGGCATTTGGTGGCTCGTCTTTCTGTAACACGAGGAAGGCACGCACGATGAGGCGAGTGCGTTGTGTCACACATACACGTTTATTTGTACACTTAATGTTAGTGCAAATAGCGCACATCAACATAGAACACCGAACGACAAATGTAGCATATAGTTTCAAACAAAGATGAGCACGGGACCCTGCGCGGACGCACATTAAATAGACAAACCACATAAGCCCTAAGTGATCACGAGACGAGCCACAAGTGAGACAGATGAACACGCTCACACACTACCACGCCCACAGAAATACATACACGGGCATAACCAGACGTAGACAACATGAACACATGCCCAAAATGAGGGGTCCGGAGCTTTTCCATGACATTGGGGCTTGTTAGAGTTATTATGTTTGGGCAAGCCATAATAAAAAATATATGCATGTCATAAAAAATCTGTGTTATGACAGAAAAAAATCCTTCAAAAATTGTTTAAGGATTAGTTCTGATGGAAAAGCAATAGCTCAAAAGTAATTAATGGAACAGACAGCCAATCATGAGAGGCTAAACTATGAGATGACCAGTCTACAATCAAGTAGCAGCACTGTGGACCACCGATATCTGAGCCACAGCTGACCAGCTGACACCTGTGCGCTGAAAATGAAATCAATCGATTCAAGATTTGTTGAAGGCATGGCTGGTTTTCTCTGCTTCATGAAAGGACACTATTTGATTCTGTAGACTTCCATAAGTTGGAATAACAAAACTGTCCGCACTACCACCACTGGGTCATCCATTATTGAGACGTCATGCTCTGCTATATCACACGTAAACATACGCACACACAGACTGTAAGGGTGTGTGGCAGTGATTGCTCTTATTGAATGCTGTCTGTGGTGGAACCTTTGCTTTATCACAACATATTATCAGTGCAGCAAGAGCACTCTGTCTATTATTCCAGTGCAAAATCCATTTACCAGATTTACACTACAGTGTCCACAGGCCAATCCCCCTAATTGCCTTTAATATCAATATATCCCACTCTCTCTCTCTTTCTCAATCTCTCTCTCTCTCTCTCTCACTCTCCCTCTCTCCATCGTCTTGTCTAAACCACACTTGAGCTATTCTACTAGCATTTAATGGAAGCACTGTGATTATTGTGATATGTGCCACTCACACTGTGGCTCGCTCATAGCAGACACAAATTATTTGTGTAGTTTGATCTTGGATTACTACATGAAGTGTACGATTCCAAAATATATTTAAACATAACTTGTTGAAAACCTGAAGTTCAGGCCATCAGAAAAAAATATACAATGTATACAGCTGATATTTCAATTTTATTTGTCACGTATGGCCGCGGCCCCTCCCTTAGCTGTCACTCCGGATTCCCTTGTGTCGGTGTTCCGTGCCTGTTTATCCCGCCCCGCTCGTTTGTCTCAGTGATTCCTCGTTTGTTACCACACCCCCGTGTCACCCCCGTTGCCCTCACCTGTTCCCTGTTTAAAGTTCTGTATATATAGTCCCTGAGTGACCCTTGTCCCTCGTCAGTTGTTTTGGATGTTGGATGTTTCATTGTTCTATTGCCCGTTGTCTGTTTCCCGGTTTTAGTCTTTGCTCATTACAGGTTTCTGTTTTGTCATGCCCGTCTTTGCTTGTTTTTCGGACTGCCCTCCCGTGTTGAACCCGGACTGGTTAAGTGACGATGGGTATGATATTCCCATGAATAAATCTCGCTCTTCTCAGCGTTTGTGTCCGCCTCCATGCTCTGCGCCACACAGAACGTTACATTATTGTTACCTCCAGACTTATAAAGATGAAATAATATTAAATTTTATAGCATGATTATAGTGACCAAATTCTCAAAGTGACTCCATATTTTGTCTCATTTCCATTCTTTGTGCATGGACAAACAGTTAGCATGTACAAACAGCTAGCATCCTGACCTCCTGGGGACCTGCAGTACGGAGTCATTAATTACATAATCACCCTGATATTAGAGGCTGAACATAAATAAAAGGGCGTAGCGTTGACTGATCTGGCAAAAGACATACACTGACCTCTGACCACAAAATGGAAAATGACAGTTTTGCAGACAGGACACAGGACATCATATCACATAATAATTTCAGCTTTATACGAAATTCAGCAGGTCTTTTCGTGGTTTAAGATTTGTCCAATTATCACTCCAAGATTTTTTTAATCTATGATGTACTGAAAGCAGACACACATCAGGAAGCTGCAGTGTTGTGTGATCAGACACACAGGAAGCTGCAGTGTTGTGTGATCAGACACACAGGAAGCTGCAGTGTTGTGTGATCAGACACACATCAGGAAGCTGCAGTGTTGTGTGATCAGACACACATCAGAAAGCTGCAGTTTTGTGTGATCAGACACACATCAGGGAGCTGCAGTGTTGTGATCTAAAGTTCCACTTGTACTTTGCAACTTGCCTCCGTGGTCTCATTGGAATGTAACTTGTCCTTGCAGCAACCACTTAGTTTGTGTAGGTCACATTTCTGTCCAGCTGGAAACTTTGCTTCAAACTTTTATTTTTTCCACAATTTGTATGATGAAATATCCAGTCCATCAGTATTACATCAGTATTACATTATAGTACAAATGGTGCAGAAGAGGGGTGACTTCTAACTGAAAAGATGAACAGAAGGTCTTTAGATGCTCAAACGACATTGCTGTATTCATAGAGTTCTTGCCGCAGTTTTTCTGCTTGTTATGATATCAACATAAATACAAGGTGACACATTATTTTTAAGCTCTCCAAGAACTACAGCCTAAAGGCAACAAGGCATCTTTCACTATGTGCTCTTAGAAGTAAACCTTTCCCTCTTCATAGGCTAATTAAAGCCATTGGAAATGATCTGTACTAATTAAATATGCGACATGAATTACAATTAATAATTTATATTAAATATACCAAGAAATGCATTAATTAAGGGTAAAAGTGAAATACAAGCATGGTCTGAAGGAGTGTAGGCCGCTACAGGGCAGGTTCAGAGAATTGTACTGATTTGCAATTGTGGTGGTATAAAAAGGCATGAGGTAGGTTGTGATCAGCACTGAATATTAAAGGCTAATGTGGAGCAAAAAAAGGAAAAGAACAGCTCAAGGCAAGATTAAGCAGAGCAGAGCAGAAAGGACACTCTGCTCACAAAGAACGTCCTAGGAACGTCTTTCCTTCTGATCCCAAAGAGGAGCTGATGGCCCCAAAAAAGGACTGAATCATAATGTTGTATGTATGAGGTGGGCCAGTTTGGGGGAGGAGGGTTGAGGACGGTGTTCAAATGTAAAATATTAGTTAATTTCATGACAAATGTAATATTGTGTATTATATTGCAATTTTATAACAAATGAAATTCAGATTACTGGTTTAACTTTCCAAACTTGCACTTTTTCTTTTTTCTGTGAAGTGTATATGTTATGGAACAGCTCCGGACTCTTCTCTATGGGCGTGCCACTACGTTGTCTGCGTGTCGTTATGTCCATGTTTGTACTTCCGTGGGTGTGGGGCGTTTGTGAGCGTGTTCGTTAGTATCACCTGTGCCTTGTCTCGAGGTCACGTGGGTCTTTGTGATTCACCTATTTAATGTGCGTTCGCGCAGTGTCTTGTGCTCGTCTTTGTCTAAAGTTTTGTGTCTGCGCGAGTGTTGTGTTTGAGCTGCTCGCCCTCCATTCGGAGCTTCACGTATTTGAGTGTGATTAAATGTTCAATGTTCACCGCAAGACGCTAGTCGTGTCTACTCCTTCCTCCAGCACCACAGCGTCACAGTATATCTGATTCTGCAGATATGGCCTGATGCTTTTTTCCATAAATTCATCATAAACTAATATAATAATAGTAATAATAATAATAATAATAATAATAATAATAATAATAATAATATCATTTTAAGCTAAGGTAAGCCATTTGAGGTAAGCAATGTTTTTTAAGCACACTCACATATACTTCACACTTCTCCTGCTCCCAATCACCTGAACTCTGAACACCTGTGTTGTGCTTCTCACTGTCACCTGGACATCATACTGTTCTCCCCTACGCACAGGTTCAAGCGCACAGGTTCCTGCCTCCAGCACTGTGCACAGCTCTCTGAATGCCGGATGGCGTCTGAGCTACACCGATGAGTTTGCATTACAAATTGTTACTGCCAGCAATCTCAATTCATTTTTGTTCTTTTTCCGCCATTTAGCCAGCTCAACACCATACTTCTTTCATGAGTTTAGTATCACATGCATGTCTTGCTCCATCTCTACCACTGGCACAAGCACATGATGGCACTTTACCAGACCTAATGAACATGAGCAGGTCTATTAGCACAAAGGCAGGTATAGAATTAGCATGCTAAGCATGCTGATTATGGGTTTTTTTTAATATGATAAACATTTCAGGAGTCTGCCCAGTGGAAGGTGTCATGAAGAATTAGAAACCTAATGGAAACCTAATTAAGTTTTTGTTTTGTTTAATGATATACTTTTTTATTCCCTAATGCAGGGGTGGCCAATCTGTCAGAGACCAAGAGCCACTTTTTTACTGTCTTACAGCAAAGAGCCACATCATACACATGGGCATGCTTGAACATCATCCATCCCTACCTCTCTCTCACACACACACACACACAGAGAGACCTCTGCTCAGATTTATTATAAATGTCACACACAAACAGTGTGGGGGCAGTCATGGTCTGGTGGTAGGGAACTGGTCTTGTGACCGGAAGGTCCTGGGTTTGATTCCCAGGCCTGAGGCCATGACTGAGGTGCCCTTGAACAAGGCAACCACACCCCGGGTGCCTGGCTAGGGCTGCCTACTATAACATGGCATAAAGACACTCCGCTATGGTTAAACAGACGTTTACTCACTGGAAATTTACAACAGGTCCATGGACTAATAAAGGTATATTTGTATTGGAAGACATTAGGTGAGGAATCACTATCAAGCTTCCAAGACTTAATTTCTCAGTACATCATTTCAAATTACTCTTTTTTTATTATCTTAGATTGAGATCTGCATTGAAATCCCAAAAAATCAGTTGGGGAGCAGGACTAGAATATCACCCAATGATAGAATGGATACGGAAAACCCCTAGAAAAACTATGTCCTTTATCCTAATTTACATTTACGGCATCTGGCAGATCTGTCCTTTATATATTTATCCTTACTTTCTCATTCAAAAACAAAGATACATAACAGGAAAGACTGGGAAGCAGATCTCCTTCCCAATGATGTAGAGCTAGATTGGAAAGTCATATGGAAAAACGTTACGGCTTCTTCTAACAAATTTATACATTTCAAAATGTGTCATAAAATGTATTTAACCCCACGGAAAAGATGCCAGATGGGATTAGCCACCCATCCCTACTGTACATTTTGTAATAACAATACTTTAGGTACTTTTATGCATACTCCCTGGAATTGTCTAGAAGTATCATCATTCTGGAATATGGTAATTAGAACTCTCTCTTCATTAATGGACACTAATTTTCCAATAAGCCCGTCTCTGCATCTTTTACTTGATAGTTCTACTTTTCCTATGGCAAAGAGAGTACGGAAAATCTGGTTGGCTGGCATGACGGCCGCTAAAAAAAGTGATTGTTCAGCGCTGGCATCCGCAACCATTCGCTTTCTCGTACACACTGGTTGCACTCCTTAGATATTCTTTACTTAGAATTATCTTCAGCTAGAATCAATACAGCAAATCCAGATGTACTGAGGATATGGCTAAATGTAATTAAAGATGTGAAATTCTTCTTTTATCATGATCACTTCCAGTACATGGACTTTGTTTTCATATATATTGTAGCGAATCTGCATTAATGTTCATGTTTTATTAACAGTTGAGAATGTTCCGTTGTGTTTAGAGCATGAAACAAGCATGTGATTGGGGAAAAGCATAGGGGGGCTGGGCTAGGTAGCACGGCTGTGTGTGGGGGGGTGGAGAAAAGAGAGGGAGAGAGTGGCTGTATGTTTTTGTGAGGGAGCTCAGAAGTTAGCGGAATCCCGATAGCTTTATTAGCTCGACAGCCTGTTGACAGTAATAATCTGTTTAAGTTTGCTTAATAAATCGTTGACTGCAACGCCTTTCCATCTGTCCTTCCATGCGTCTAGTGAGACGCTACAATATATATATTGTGCTAAGTGTGTGGTGGTTGGGTGGGAAGGGATAGTTATGGGTAAGGTGAACTGGTTTTGGTGGGTGAGATGTGGGTGGGGTGAGATGGGATTTAAAGTTTTGTTTATACTGTTTGTTTCATCTGTTGTCTAAAAAATCTTCAGTAAAATCTTCAGTGATCTTGTCCTGACTGGGAAGCGTTGTTTTCATCTCACGCACATGTGCGTTTGACGAAAATACCGGGGTGAACTCAAGCTTAGCGAGCAGCACATTAAAAAAACAAACACAAACTTGGATATAAACATAAGTCGTGATATGCTTCAGGACTTTGGCACGGTTGGAGGAGGTGGGCGCACACTACGAGCTGTTATGTACGCAGCTGTTGTTTTCTAGGTAAAAAGTGGATAAACTCCGTTATCAACACTCGTTACAACGCCACTGACCTGCGCTCACCTTTAGGAAGAAGAGAACAGACAGTGTCAGTAGTTTTGAAGCTCCCTCAGTCGTGTGCGGTGCCTTTGCTGCACCTCGTATGTGGTTTATTCCAAAACGTGTGACAGAAGAACCGCGTCTCACCAACGAGACTCAAAGCACAATCACAATATCACAGATACTTCATGCCGCTAGTCTCACGTTTTCCACTACGCCGGTTTTAAAAGTATTAGCGGGTCGCTAGGCTTGTAAGCAAACCGCGCAGCACGAAGATGTAGCAGTGTGTCGCCCTCAGAGCTGATGAGGTAACCGGGGCACGACACAGACCGTTAGTGCAGGTGAGAGTGTGGACCGGCTGGGGAGACCCATGAAACCAGGCAAAGAGCCGCAGGTTGGTCGCTCCTGCTCTAATGATCTCTTTTAATGCCATAAAAGTTCCAGTAACTGAGGAGATTATTATTGTCAAATAAACAGTATATATGCCGAAAGAAATTTTGTGCCATCCTGGTGTTGTCATATATAGTCATCACTGTGTGGTGATGGACTGAACTGCAAGAGCTCTTTCCCTCACTTTGGAAGCAAACTTTATTATTCAGCTAGAATTCCAGGACTTTATATAAAGTTGTCAGTTTTGATCATTAGAAACAAGCTTTATGTATCCCAGTAGTGGTTTGATGCTGATGGTCTTCAAAGGAACCAAAATTCAGAAGAGGAACCTATCTGACCACATGATGTAATACCACATATGACTAAAGCTGTTTTTGCTTTAAACTTGCTATAAAATGTAAAAGACTGGATTAAGCCTTAAGAAATGAGAAACATCTATTTTGCAGAGCTACTCAGATTTCTCAGATATTCTAATGCTAGGTAGTTGTATTATGTATTAACCATCAAGTTACAGTCCTGCAGTTTGGCAAATAATATTTTATGTTGTCCCAGAAGTTGATTTCACTCCTGCAAATACAATTTAGTTTTGTTTATAAAATTAAGTTTGTAATTATACATTTTTGTGCATCTTTAGAAAACTCAGAATGTACATAATGGCCTAGTAAACTAAATCTAGCCCAAACCTGTGTATTTCTATACAGTATCCCAAACCATCTGAAAATAAGTTGAACTCTGTTGTATATAGTACTAATATGTGATGTTTTATAAATGTTTTTATGAAGCCATCTGGCTGTTAGTTCCAGGTACATTCAGCTGTTGCCTACAAACCCTCAGAGAGTCAGAACTGTTGTCTTGGTTTGGCGTTTGGTTAGTGTTCATTTAGGAAGTGGGAGGAAGGGAGAATGAGAAAGAGATGGGGGAGGACAGAGCTAAAGTAAATGGAAGTAGGTGCTTGCTGGTGTCTGGGGATTTGGGTGTGGAGCTAACATAAATCATTCCTTTGTAAATTGTGCTTACACAGCTTTCCCATATTAAAGGTCAAGGATCTCTCTCTCTCTCTCTCTCTCTCTCTCTCTCTCTTTCTCTCTCTCTCTCTTACTGGTGATTGGGTGATGTTCAAAAAAACAAAGAAGAGAGAGGAGAGCAGTGTTTCATTAGTCGTTATCTGAGGCTGAACTGCCTTCTACACAGCTCCCTTACTGTCCTCTTGAGCTGCTCTCCTGTAATGACTAAACCTCTCCCCCTCCTATCTATCTATCTATCTATCTATCTATCTATCTATCTATCTATCTATCTATCTATCTATCTGATCTGTTCATCACTATTTTCACTACATATGATGGAGCTTCAAATAACTAATTTCTACTCCTCAATTTGGTCTCATTTGTGTTGATTCTTCCCTCCCCTTGTTTCATCCACTTTTTCATGTTTTATTAATGATTCAGAACTAAAATAAATCTTCATTTTTTACATAGCTACAGATAAAAAACATAAAAAAACATAAAAGCAAACACATACTTTCATACTTTCTGTAAAACTAAAAAATCTGATGTAACATCAGAGTTAGTGAGAGTCAGTTAGCTATGACCTGTGAATGTCAGAAATGCAAAAATGAAACAGCTGTTTTGCAAATTACTTACAAACAGATCCAGCAAGAATTTGTACAAACCAATGAAGGCTAAAGAAAAGATTCTGTAAACCCATATAAATGTCAGGAAACAGGACTCATGGTCACATAACAATGTCCATGAACCAGTTAGGTAGTTTGGATTGATTGCTGTCAAATCCAGCTGCCTTTAATTTAAGTAGACTATCACCTGTTTCATTCGTAGTTTCACAGTTTCCTTCATAAACACAGCCATGTTGCAAAATGTTGCACTCATGGTACATTTACATTGATCCAGTGCAACAACTCAATACGATGGATTCCATTCATTTTCAATGGCACTTTAAATTTTCCATCAGACTTGGCTGTGCAGTGTATGATGGGTCCGGTATGTCGATGGGATTCTGCAAACATGATGGTTATAGCCAGTCAGAACAGCATCAGCGATCAAAAACATTAGTTCATTTTTCAAATGTTGCAGTCGACCATGCTGGAAAAATGTATTACTAGTATCATAATTCCCTTTCCCATTAGGATATACTCCTTTCAAATCATAGGGACTCAAGAGAGATCAATGTAACAATGATAGGAGAAAAGTACATAGGCTATACAAGAAAAAGAAAAACTGAAAATGTAACCTTTGATAGCCTATAGTCTGCTTGTTTGGTTTAGTTAATATTATGAAGCTCAGTCAATTTTTTTCATTTCAATTGGATGATGCCAGGGAATGTTTTACTCATACCTTATATTACACTAAGGCCATCTTGTGACGTTCGGGGTGGCGCGAAGGACGAGACACGGGATCCTTGGCTGCGACAGACATCACTTTTATTCACAAACACAGATAACGCGTATAGCGCACGTAGAACACTGAACTGACACAGCAACGTGTAAACTTTAGACAACGACGAGCACAGGACACTGCGCGAGCGCACATTAAATAGACAAACCACATTAGCCCCACGTGATTACGAGATGAGCCACAGGTGAGACAGATGATCACAAGACACAACCACACCCACGGAGATACACAGACGCTGACGAGTAGACGCAGACGACATAGACACACGCCCAAAAGGGAGGGGCCGGGGTCCTCAACGTGACACATCTGAAGAGGAGGTATCTGTTCACGTCTGTTGTCATGCCAGACTAGTGTATCTACACCATCAGTCTAAGGGAGAGCATTGAGACAAAAAAGTGACATCAATGCATATTGTCTATTGTGGCGCCAGACTAAGGGAGTGGTACAGTAAGAAAAGCATTGAGGGGCACAGTAAGGACTCCCAGAATACAGAGAGCTTCTCCACAGGCTTTACATAGTTATACTTAAGGTTTAGTATTAGGGGTTAGAAATGTCTACCACCTGCATGTTGTGTTTAGTCGGGCAGGGGCGGGCAGTGAAGAAGTGACATGGCACTTAATGTGACACTTTCTCTTGAGAATGAGGTGTCTGGCTGGGGAAGATGGCAAGAAATGGCGCATTTCCACTAGGGCCTGCTTGGCGCGGTACGGTTCGATACGGAACGATTCGCAACGGAACGGTACGGTCGTGTTGTGTTTCCATTACAATGGTGGACCACCACAATGTGGGTGGAGTCGCTGTTGGCACGCGGGTTGTAGTGTCGTGACATCATTTGTATGCGACCACAACACCGGTCGATGCCCCTTAACACATACCATTATTGTATCTTATTTATCTTTATCTTCATTATTGTATGTGGTTGCTCTAATTATTGATAATAATTTGGTATTACTCAAACAGGCTGAACACACCCTGCATAAAAAGCATCAGTCATACAATCAAATGAAATCAAACTTTATTATGAAATATAGATATTTAAAGTACAACATATGTAAATAATATAGTTATAGTTTAAAAAAGTGCAAAAAGCAAATTACCTAAAAATAACGTATAGCTTTATATGAAATAAATATTTATAGTACTACAAGCAACATTTTGTGTGCTTTTACTGGCGTCTGTCTCGCATGGTGTTCACAAGTTCGCCAAGCACCCCGAGTAAAGCCCGGTTGAAGGAAACATTTTCCGCCAACTCTGCTCGCCTCGTCAGTGGAAGGGGAATCTTGAATGTAAAAAATAACAAATATTAAACACAAGCATTCCCGTGAAAGCAACAACAATATAGCGTAACTGCACAAAATGTGTAGCACGTCATCGCTGCTCATGCTTTGTTTATGGCTACAGCTAACTAGCAACTAGCAAGGCTAAGAGCTAGCTATTGTACAGTAGTGACTGTGGTGGTAACATTAACTACAAACAGCTCTAAATTCCTGCGTTTACAATAGATGCGTTCATATTACGTTCATATTACATCTTTTACGAGCCTAGTAAAACTGAAATCACAATACACTCACCATTCTCCGTGGCCTCCAGCAGCGACATTGCCGTGTCCAGCACGTTTTCTCTTCCGTTACTGGCTGACCGGTGACCGTATATGGCATCCATTTGCTGGAACCATTTCCAGTCTTTGCGCAGGGCTCTCAAGTCTCACGCATTGAGTGACACACGCATTTGACCGTCTTCACACGCTCACATGCCACACTTCCGATTTCACACGGCGAGAAAAAAAATCTAGTTTATTTACCTCCGATCCCTCCACTGGCGATCGATCGCCATATACAAACCCCCACCCCGCTCAACAACTTACATTCGCCACCCCCCCCCCCGCTCAACAATTAACGTTCGCCACCCCCCGCGCTCAACAACTCACGTTCGCCACCCCCCCCCCCCCCCCACCGCTCAACAATTAACGTTCGACACCCACCCCCCCACGTCAGCAACTCTCACACTCTGACATGAATCCAAAACTTGAGAGCCCTGCTTTGCGGTTTGCTCCGCTGCGTCCGTTATGGTCCTTCACCGCCCGGTAATCGCTTTAAGCTTTTTTAGCTTGGACCGACCGGCACTGCTGAACGGACCGCTGGTAGCCATGAGTGGCCATTAGCGTGGAAACCTCGCTAAAAACCTTTACATTTCTAGTGGCCCCGTCCAGTTCGCCCTGGATTTTTTGATCGCTGATTATTAACAGAAAGGTTTGTACCTCGGCGTTTGACCAGGGAAAAGACTTCGCTCCTTGGGTTTTAAAAATGGCTGAGGAGTCCATAGCATAGCGGAGGAGTCGCTCTCCTGACGCAACCTGTGACGACACTCCCTGGCCAATCAGTGTCATGCTGTTCCTCCACGTCACAGAACTGTACCGCTTCGGAACGGTTAGAACCTCGAGCGAGTAGGTACGAAAATAGTACCCGAAGGGACCGGCAGACTGGGAACTGGTACTAATGGAAACACTCACAAACCGTCGCGAATCGAACCGTACCGCGCCAAGCAGGCCCTAGTGGAAATGGGCCAAAAGACTGCAGTTCCCTGCAATGCCCTGCACCCAACAAAATAAGGGCAATGACTGAGAGGGCATGCACTACTGCACTACGATGGCAAGGTTGCCTGAGAACTATACTCCTCACAGCTGCAAGTGGCCACCGGGCATCATTACTCATACCATGATACAACGGCCTAGTGCTAGAGGGATGACAATGACAATGACAATGGTACAGGCTATGGGTTGTATGTAGAATAGGAGGAAAACATTTCATAGCTCATATTGATACAGGCACATTGGTCTCCTTGCTATGACATGTTCCCTAACAATGCAAAAGGCTCAGCACAGGGCCGGGAAGTAATGACCATCCAACTCAAGTTGGTCACCACCAAGTTGGTTTGGCATGAAATGTCGGTGTTTTGTGCATGCATTTGCTATTATAGCTGCATTGCTATACTGGCTCACAGTAAGGGAGACATCACAGTTCCACTCGGACGTGGGAGATGTGTGATTTCTTCTCTGGCTATGTGAGACATCAGAGTATGGCCCTTGGCACGTAGCAATTTCATCATGAATATGGATACTAGTGACCTAGGCGAGGTTCTCTCACAGGTGCAGGACAGGGCTGAGATGGTCACCGCTTGCTACAGTTGGTGCTTGAATAAGCCAGAACGCAACTACTATGTGAAGAGGGAGTAGCTGTTGGTTGTCATGGCAGGGCTGTTCCACTTCTGCCTTCATCTCCATGGCATCCTCTTCATCCTCTTCATCCTTCATTCTGATCACACCTTGCTGCCTTGGCTCATGCAGTTCAGAGCCCAACAGCCAAATCGCAAAGTGGATCTCGCCACTACAGGAGTATGCCTTCACAGCAGCGTAAACAAGACACTTAAGTGGCTACAGCACAGGTTCCACTGGCCAGGATGCAGCACAGATGTAGAGCTATGTGTGTGTTGCTGTGACTAGTGCATGGTTATGAAGGAACCTTTGCAGAAGTTGCCAGGGCAAAGCCATCAGTAATCAAAAAATGGGATGCTAATGTGGATCTTTAATCTGCTGGCCCAAGATCCATCATCATGTGAGGGCCATGCATCGTGAAGGATTGACTGGGTGAAGTTGTACAGTGCATCCACTGGCAGGCTCTTGCAGTCCATAGGAACCGGCTGGCCCCATACAGACAGGCCTGAAATCCGACCAGACTTTTGAGGCACCTCGTAACACTTGCTCCAGCCAGGTGTAACATATTGACCAGGCAGAGAGGGATCCAAATGCGGAAGAACACCGCTTTTATTGAAATGAGACACTGGTACAGAAACAGGCAGGTGTATCACGAGCACTATGACTAGTAGCAACTGCGTTTTCTTGGCGTGGTCAGGACAGTCCAGGGTCATACCGATGACATCAGACAGGGGTGTATCAGGACTCCTCTACTGAGGAGGACCGGAGTGGTAAGTGAATACAATTTTCCAGGCAGCGGGTTTTCCATCGCACCAGCTCTCGTCTCTTCCAGGAGATCTCCGGGTCGTGAGCCGATAGCCAGGGAAAGCCTAGTATGAGAGGATCCCGGGGCGTGGATATCAAGAAAAACTCCCGCATCTCGCTGTGGAACAGGCCCACTCGTAGTTCTACGGGGCAGGTACGAAGTGAAATTACACCCTCGCCCAAAGGCTGTCCGTTTAGCGAGTTAATTTTCAAGGGAGGATCCATAGGTACGGTGGGAAGGTGGAGGTGATAGGCTAGGTCCCGGTCTATGAAATCGCCTGCCGCTCCTGAATCCACTAAAGCCGACAGGTTAGTGTCTATGCCCCCCCAAGATACTAGTACTGGTAGGTTAACTTGGTTTTTCCTCTGGGTAACCAGTAAGGGTTGGTAAGTGAGTGGGGACCTGCCTAGCCGCAAGGACTCATCAGATTCACAGGGGTTCTGTTCACATACGCGGGGAGATGGTGCACAGGACATGGGAATGGGAGTGTCATCTACTTCAGAACGGTAGGGCCTCAACAACTTATCTACTCTTATTGCTGCCTGAACGAATTCAGTTAAAGAAAGTGCTTCTCCCCGGCAGGCGAGTTCGACCTGCACGTCGGTCCTCAGACCCAGACGAAACACGGTTCTTAAGGCTGAGTCGCTCCAACCGCTCCCTGCCGCCAGTGTGCGGAACTCCCTAGCATAATCCGCTGTGCTCCGTTGTCCTTGCTGGATGTCGTAGAGTCGGTCTCCGATGTCGCGACCGTCTGCAGGGTGATCGAAGACTGCTCGGAGCAACGCTGTGAACTGGTTCTCAGACTGGAGGGCTGGGTCTTTGGTGTCCCACAAAGCGGTGCCCCAAGTACCTGCTGTACCAGTGAGAAACGAGAGAATGAAGTGGACCCTTGGCAATTTGGCTTGGAATCGAGCGTGGTGATACATGAAGTATATTGAACACTGCATGAGGAAGTTACGGCATCGTTCGGGAGACGCGTCGTAACGTTCGGGTACGGCTTCGGGGACGCTCACGGGTGTGGAGGTTGCCGTTGTGACGAGACGAACGGCTTCCTGGAGTGCTGCCACTTGGAGTCCTTGATCTCGAACTATTCCCAGGAGTTGTTGGACCATCTTGGTGAGTGTCTTTAGTGTATCTTCTGCTGGATCCATGTTTGGGCGAAGTATTTCTGTAACGTATTGACCAGGCAGAGAGGGATCCAAATGCGGAAGAACACCGCTTTTATTGAAATGAGACACTGGTACAGAAACAGGCAGGTGTATCACGAGCACTATGATTAGTAGCAACTGCGTTTTCTTGGCGTGGTCAGGACAGTCCAGGGTCATACCGGGGGAGCAGAAGTCAGGAGGTACAGAGGGACTAGGCAGGAGACAAGGTCGGGGACGTAAGCGAGGGTCGGAACACAGGAAAGCAGACAGGTAATAGAACGGCTTGGTACGCGGCATGAGTCGGCAATACTTCGCGACTAGGAAGTGGAATGTGGGCGTTTAAGTAGAGATACAGGGGGTGTGGTGATGAGCGTCAGGTGAGGCTGGTTAGGTGGAGATCAGGTGGCATTCCTTACACCAGGATGGTGAGTCGGCCAGAACTTTGTCCGTGGGAGGGACACAGTGTGAGCAGTGCATGTCTGTACGCTTTGAGTATTATGTTTGAGCTGCATGGGTTGATAGGACAGCTCACCCTTGAGGGAGTCTGTATGACATCCGCCACTGGACTACAGGAATCGGTCAGTAGGAAATGGACAAGACCTACAAAAATAGCATGTGTCTCTCTGCAGGATTTACCTACACTTAATGTTACAAATGTGCTTTTAAATTGTTGGATTTGGTGTATGTGTTTGATTTAGAGTTGCTGTGTCCTCAGTTTAATTAACTTTTAGAAATGTCTACCATCTCCATGTTGTGCTAGTCTGGTTCCCCTTGCCCTCAGATTCCATTAGTCAGTCTGTAGCGGCCAAACTAGACCTTATGTGGTTTTAAGTAGAAATTAATGTTTAAAGAAGATAAACAATTTTGTTTGAATTTATAATTTCTTAGATATTTATTTTTGTGGTTAAAATGATAATTACATTGGAAAATCAAAATATTTAGAATTCATATGTTTAGGTTATCTGTGGTATATGGATAAAAATGTGTATTGTCGTTTTAATAATTGGCCGAGTCGGCTACCATGCAATCTCGCGTTGCTCTTTTTAGATCACTAGGAGCCTTGGAAGCGAACAGTTTTCTTACGTGCCGCTGCAGACTTCGACAGACATTTAGAACCTTTTTATTTAATCAGTGGATATTTTAGTTAGTTCATGTTTGTGTTGTAAGTGTTAAAAAAGTAGATTAAACTTCAGTTTTCGTTTCAATACGTGGTGGAGTGGATTTATTTCAAATTACACGGACATACAGCGTGAAACAGCAACTTCGTTGTCGGAGAGTTCGTCACTGTAAGAAACAACACATTCCTAGAGATCTCACGAAGAACAAGCCTCTACATTAGTAAGAAAACTTGCTTAACATTGGATTATAAACGTTGGAGAGGTTTGCTGAATCTAAAAAGAAGATTAACCGAGCGGACTGCAGAACCAGCATTATCACGCGCTGCATTCGTGACTGGTGAGTGTACAAGTGGCTCGTGTCTGCTACGTGACTGTTGGTAGAATCGTAAAAAGCGGCAATCATGTCGGATGATGAAGATAAAGCGGTAAGCCCTCCGGGGGAAAAACGTCTGGTTAAACCAACACACGTGTCATTGGATAATAATTTGCAAACGAGAATCCGCTCCAGAAGAGCCAAGCTAGGCAAATTGACTGAGAAAAGAAACGAAATGCTCGCTTTAATGGATGACGATGCAAACGTGGAAATTATAACGCAAGAATTGTTAAACAAGTATGAAGAGCTGATACGAGAATTCAGTAAGATAAATGCTGATATTAAAGACCTGTACAGTCAGCTTGGATGTATGGAGAACATGGAGGTAGATCAAAGCGATTGGTTTCAGCCAAAATACGATGAGCACAGTAAATTTGTGAAAGAAATTAATTTATGGATACAGCATGCAATGTTTCGCATAGAACAATCTACTAAAGTGAACAATGAGGTAAATCCTGAAGATAGCGCTTCAGCTACATCCAGAAAGAGCAAAAGGGCCAAGTCTGTCTCAGCTGCCTCTGTGATATCATTAGCTCGTGCTGAGCGCATGAAAGTGGAATTGGAGCTAGCTACTTTGTTAACTAAGTCAGCTACATTGAAACAAAAAAAGGCTTTGGAGGAACAGGAGCTACAGCTCAAAGCTGACAAGGAAGAATTGGAGTTACAAGCAGAGCTTGATGAATCAGATGCAAAATTAGCCGTGTTAAGAAAATATGAAGAAAGTTCATATGTGTCACGAAGCTCTAAAGGCAGTAGAGTGGATTCACTGATGGCTACCCAGAAACAACATGTTGGCCACAATAGGAGCGGTGGGGCTAGTAATGTATCTCAGCACAGCCATAGTGGAATAGCTGTCAATGCAGCGCCTGGTGAACGACCAGTGTCTGATGCACGTCAAGTGTATGCCACTTCAAAAGGTAATTCTGCAAACACAGATAATTTAGTTTCTGTCATGCAACGCCAAAATGAAATAACTGAGAGTTTAATAAAGCAACAAAAGCTATCTACATTGCCATCGCCAAACATTCCAGTGTTTAAAGGAGATCCAATGGAATACCGTCTCTTCATGAGAGCTTTTGAGCATCGCATAGAAAGCAAGACTGAAAACAGCAAAGATCGGCTTTACTATTTAGAACAGCACACAACTGGTCAGCCTAATGACTTAGTGCGCAGCTGTTTTCATATGGACCCAGAACAGGGCTACTCTGAAGCCAAGAAATTATTAAAGGAGCGCTTTGGTGACAAATATAAGATCTCGATGGCATACCTTGACAAGGCTCTAAATTGGCCTACTATCAAAGCAGATGACGTTAAGGCACTGGAAGCATATGCTCTCTTTCTGACCAATTGTAACAATGCAATGTCGGACCTAGAGTACTTGGATGAGATGGAGAATGCTGCGAACATGCGCACAGTCATCTCCAAGCTCCCATACCGGCTGAGGGAGAAATTTAGGAGTATTGCCATTGACATTCAGAAAAAAGACCGGCGAACAAAGTTTAAAGACTTGGTGTCATTTATTACCAATCAGGCTGAAATGGCAGCACACCCGGTGTTTGGTGAAATCTCAGGTCAAACCAAGCGTCAACCTGAAAGGTCAACTGGCAAGAAAAACATCACAACGTTAGCCACTGAAGCTAAAGAGCAGAAAGCAGTGAAAGATGTTGGTGGTGCTGACAACAAGAAAGCTAAAGAAAAGAAGCCAAACATGAACATGGCTTTCATGAAGCCTTGTATCTTCTGTCAGGGAGATCATACAATGGAACAGTGCAAGAAACTACAAAAAAGATTGCACAAAGAAAAAATAGAATTCCTTAAAGGTAAGGGACTCTGCTTCAGCTGTCTTATAGGTGGACACATGAGCAGTACATGTGAAGAAAAGAAGAGCTGTGAGATGTGTTCAGCTAAACACCCTACGCTGTTACACATAAAGCAGAAACCTAAAGACATACTGAAAGAAAACGCTTCACGGGAGGACCAAAAGGAGGAGTCTTCACAAGAAGAACAAATTGTGGTTAGTGGATTCGTGGATGCCAGGGAAACTCGCTCTCAGACTGGGGCCGGGAGTACAGGAGCTGTCCTCGCCATTGTTCCAGTGAGAGTAAAGGCAAAGAAAGGTAACAAGGTGCTGACTTGCTATGCGTTCCTGGATCCAGGCAGCAATGCCTCCTTTTGCACTAACAAGCTAGCCAACAACCTTAACCTGCGAGGAACAAATGTTAACATCCTACTTACAACCATGGGAGACCAAAAGGCAGTCTCATGCAAAGTGCTACCTGACCTTGAAGTCAGCAGTCTGGAAGGTGATGACTTCATAGAGCTTAATGGTGTATTCACACAAAAGACCATACCTGCTAGTCAGGAGAACATTCCAACCCAAGAAGACGTGGATAGGTGGCCACACTTACGAGGTGTACGAATTCCATCAATCAAAGCGGATATCGATCTTCTGATTGGGATTGACGTTGCAAAGGCTTTGGAGCCACAAGAGGTAATCCGCAGCGTGAAAGATGGGCCGTATGCAATTCGTACAGTCTTGGGATGGACAGTGAATGGGCCTCTGCGTGAAAATATCAGAAGCTGGTCAGAGCATGGGTACCCACAGGTTCAAATGAATCGGATAGAGGTGGCTCGACTTGAAGAATTGTGGATGCAACAATTCAAGTATGATTTTCCCGAGAATGCTCTTGGAGAGCAGCTTGAGATGTCGAAGGAAGATCAACTGTTTATGGACAGAGTTACCACATCCACAAGGCTGATCAACGGTCACTATTCTATTGGGTTGCCATTGAAGAACAAAGATGTGAAAATGCCTAACAATAGAGCAGTGACAGAGCAACGAGCGCTCAACATGAAAAAGAAGCTTCAGAAAAATCAGACATTTCGAGAGGAATATGTCAGCTTCATGAACCAAGTGATTAGCATGGGATACGCGGTCAAGGTCCCAGACGAAGAACTAAACAGGAGTGATGGAAAGGTGTGGTTTATTCCGCATCATGGCGTCTACCACCCCAAGAAGCATAAACTTCGAGTGGTATTCGACTGCGGCGCTTCGTATCAGGGAACCACACTCAATGAGCAGTTACTGCAAGGCCCTGACATGACCAGCAGTCTTGTTGGTGTCTTAACCCGATTTCGTCAGGAGCCGATCGCAATCATGGCCGATGTGGAGTCAATGTTCCATCAGGTCAAGGTCCCACCTGAAGATGCAGACCTCCTCAGGTTTTTATGGTGGCCTGATGGGGACATCTCAAAAGAGCTGCAGGAGTACAGAATGGAGGTACATTTGTTCGGAGCCACTTCCTCACCAAGCTGCGCAAGCTATGCGCTGAGAAGGTGTGCCGAGGACAACATAAGTACTTTCAATGTAGCAACTGTAGAGACAGTGTTGAACAATTTTTATGTCGATGACTGTCTAAAATCGGTCAACTCAGAACAGGAAGCCATCAAGCTATTCCACAACTTGACGGCCATCTGTCAAACAGGAGGTTTTAGACTCACAAAATGGACGACCAACAGTCTAAACGTGCTGTTAACCATTCCGCTTGAAGACCGAGCGACGCAAGTCAAGGACCTTGATCTCGATCAACACTCACTCGCCATCAAGAGAGCACTGGGAGTACAATGGTGCATCCGGTCAGATCAATTCAAGTTTCAGGTAAACATCGAGCAGAGGCCTCTCACAAGGAGAGGAATCCTGTCAACAATGAGCTCAGTCTATGATCCGCTTGGAATGTTATCGCCAGTCATACTACCTGCTAGAAACATCCTGCAAGAATTGTGTAGACTAAGAATAGGCTGGGATGACGCTGTGCCAGAACACCTTGCACAACAATGGACCAAGTGGACTGAAGAACTCCAACAGCTTACTGACTTTGGAGTTACTCGATGCTTCAAATCACCTGAATTTGGCAAAGCTGTGCAAGCTCAATTGCATCACTTTTGTGACGCGTGCGAAACAGGCTATGGTACCGTCACGTACTTAGTCCAGAAGAACAGCAGTAACCATGTTCACTGTTCATTCATCTTGGGGAAGGCGAGGGTCGCCCCTTTGAAACCAACTACCATCCCGCGGTTGGAGCTGACGGCGGCTGCCTTAGCTGTGAAGGTGGATGTCATGCTGAGGAAGGAGCTTCAGTTGCCACTCGTAGAGTCCAAGTTTTGGACAGACAGTACTGCTGTACTCAAGTACATAGCCAATGAGAACATCAGGTTTAAGACATTTGTGGCAAACAGGATTGCCATAATCCTGCAAGCGTCAAACGTGCACCAATGGAGTTATGTCAACACTCGGTTGAATCCAGCCGATTGCACCTCGAGGGGTCAAAGGGTGAGCACCTTTATGAAGAACGAGGTCTGGATTGCTGGTCCCAGTTTCCTTAGCAAACCAGAAAGGGAGTGGCCAGTTGAACCCGATCACCAAGAAGAGTTCACGGCTGATGATCCTGAGGTAAAGAAAAGCATACTGGCTCATGCTACCATTGTAGAAAGCACTGATGCTTTGCAGCGAGTAATCCAATACTTCTCTTCATGGATACGACTCAAGAAGGCTGTGGCATGGTTCACACGACTCAAGAAAACCCTGGTGAACTTGTCTAGGAAAAGAAAAGAGTTAAAAGGATCATGCAGTGATGAACAACAGCTGAACAAGGAGATGTTGAGCTACAAGAGGAGTCTCAAACATACTTACCTGACTGTGGAGGACCTACAAAAAGCAGAGATTGCTATAATTGGTCATTGTCAAAACAACAGCTTCCAAGAGGAGATATCTGCTCTTCGGAGAAAGGACTCAGTCAAGAAAAGTAGTCGAATCTTCAGACTCAATCCACAACTTGAGGAAGGAATCCTTCGCGTTGGAGGGAGGCTCAGTCGAGCATCCATGCCAACCGAAGCCAAGCATCCAATGATTATTCCTAAGAACCATCATGTGGCAAACTTGATTCTCCAGGATGCACACAAGTGCTTAGGGCACGGTGGACGCAATCACGTCTTGTCCCACGTACGCCAAAGGTACTGGATCATTGATGCTTCCTCGTCAATTAGAAAAATGCTGTCTCGGTGTACTACCTGTCGAAGACAACATGGTGCATCAGGTACACAAATGATGGCAGACTTACCAAGAAACCGAGTTCTACCAAACGAACCACCCTTCACCAGAACTGGTGTGGATTTGTTCGGGCCATTCGTCGTCAAGCGGGGAAGAGTGTCTGTAAAAAGATATGGGGTAATATTCACCTGCCTTGCATGTCGTGCGGTTCACATAGAAATGGCAACATCATTGGAGACAGACTCCTTTATTCAAGCTCTGCGTCGCTTCATTGCGAGAAGGGGTCAAGTGAAGGAAATGAGATCTGACAACGGGACCAACTTCGTCGGAGCCAACCATGAGCTGAAGAAGGCAATAAAGGAGTGGAATGCTGCGCAGATCGAGAACAGTCTTCTTCAACGTGATATCAAGTGGCTGTTCAATCCGCCATCCGGATCCCACCATGGAGGAGTGTGGGAAAGAATAATTCGTTCAATCAGGAAAATCATGAATACTACGTTGAGAGAACAAAACCTGGATGAAGAAGGTCTTCAAACGTTCTTCTGCGAATGTGAAGCCATCTTGAATAGTAGGCCTATTACTATGCCTTCTAATGATATTAATGATTTGGAAGCTCTTACGCCGCAACACTTACTCTTGCTCAAGACTAACCCCAACCTACCAATGGGCATCTTCGATGAGAATGATACTTATGCACGCAAAAGATGGAGGCAAGTCCAGTACATGAGTGATCTGTTCTGGAAACGCTGGACCAGAGAATATCTGCCTCAACTTCAGGAAAGACAAAAATGGAATCGTCCGGCGCGTAACTTCAGCCAGGGAGACATAGTCTTGATTGTCGACGAATCAGCCCCCAGAGGATCATGGTTAATGGGAAGAATAGTGAAGATCGTGGCGGACGAACATGGAGTTGTCCGCAAGGTTCGCGTCAAGACGAAGACGAACGAGCTTGAGCGGCCAATCACCAAACTCTGCCTGCTTCAAGAAGCAGAATGAAAAGGACTGTTGAGTAGTTTTTCTTTTATTTTGTAATTGTTTCTAGGATAGAAAGCAATTAGGGGCCGGGTATGTAGCGGCCAAACTAGACCTTATGTGGTTTTAAGTAGAAATTAATGTTTAAAGAAGATAAACAATTTTGTTTGAATTTATAATTTCTTAGATATTTATTTTTGTGGTTAAAATGATAATTACATTGGAAAATCAAAATATTTAGAATTCATATGTTTAGGTTATCTGTGGTATATGGATAAAAATGTGTATTGTCGTTTTAATAATTGGCCGAGTCGGCTACCATGCAATCTCGCGTTGCTCTTTTTAGATCACTAGGAGCCTTGGAAGCGAACAGTTTTCTTACGTGCCGCTGCAGACTTCGACAGACATTTAGAACCTTTTTATTTAATCAGTGGATATTTTAGTTAGTTCATGTTTGTGTTGTAAGTGTTAAAAAAGTAGATTAAACTTCAGTTTTCGTTTCAATACGTGGTGGAGTGGATTTATTTCAAATTACACGGACATACAGCGTGAAACAGCAACTTCGTTGTCGGAGAGTTCGTCACTGTAAGAAACAACACATTCCTAGAGATCTCACGAAGAACAAGCCTCTACACAGTCCTTTTTCCATTACTGACTTTACCCTGCTTATTAAATCAAAGAGCATTTTCCTGTCAAAGAAATGGCAGTTCCTGGTCCTTCTTTGTTGTTGACACTACAGTTTGATGTTTACAGTCATATTTATCTTCATTCTGATGGCTAGAATGAATGATAATATTTGCCTTTAGGACAATATAAGGAAACTTTTCTATGCCTAATTCAAACAGAGTTGCTGATGCACTTGTCATTTTCCCATGAAATGATGAAATAAATTATAGTATTGATGATTTAAGGAGAAAATTGCATTGTTGTAAATGTCTGTATGTTTGTCATAAAATCTTGTAACTCTCAGTTGTCAGAAGAAGCTATAATAACATATATGAGATAAAAAATGCATTTTTGTTAAGTCTCTAGTGAATAACATGTCTGTCTGTTCCCATTCCCCTTATTATTAGTTTCACCTGTGTCTAGTTTATCCCATGTTACTGTCTAGAAATACTTCCCTGTTCCTGTTTGTTTTTGTGACGTCTTGTTGTGCAATGTATTGCATTTCTAAGCTGGTTTCACATTGTACTTACCTTTTGCATTTGCATACTACCTCATGCTTGTTCTATTCATTGTTCCCTTTTTTCCCGCCATAGTCTGGTTTGTTCTATTGCATGTTGTGTTGCCCAGTCTTCGCCTGTTGTGTGACCTTGTGTTTGGACTGTCTTTGTACTTGTATATTAAACCTATTAACTTTTACCTGCATGTGACTCCACCTCAGACTACAAAACTTGACATTTGTATATTACCAAAGGCCGATACCTCTTAGTCTTCCAGTTACCTCATTTACAGAACCTGATCTCATATGTTGTTATCTATGCATTTCTGTTGGCACAAATCCATTTTCCAAATAACAATCAGTATGAAGAAAGCAAATAACACAACTGTGCCAGCTGTTTTTCCCACAACAGATAAATTAATTTAGCCAAGATATTTCATACAACTGCACTCTGGTCAACCCACAATGATGAATTAGTAGACAGCAATTTGCTAGAGACTTTCCACTGTGATGGATCTCCACTGTGATGGATCTCCACTGTGATGGATCTCCAAGGTGGGGCAGCAGAATGTGGTTTCACATGGAGTAAACTTTGACACTATACAGTAGACAAAGGGGAATATGAGCAAATATATTTTCATTAATGTCTTTGCAGGGTGCAGGGGCAAATGACCTGTTTTTAATTTTGAGCCCTTTCTTATACTTGTATGTCAGCTGAATAAGAGGGTGAAAATTATGGATTGATAGTTAGGGTTATATTAGTTTGATTTACTGCCTGACTAAATGAGAACAGCAAGCAAGCCTAGACTACATGGAGAATGCCAGCAGCTGTGACACAGGAGGAGGCTTATATACCGTGATGGCTTAGTTACCTTGAAAAAGTAATCCGATTACTGAATACTCCTTTAAAAAGTAACTTAGTTATGTTACTGATTACTTGATTTTAAAAGTAACTACATTAGGTTACATGTTACTTTAGTAGTTACATTCAGCAGCAAAATTAGTTTTTCCAATACTCGCTTTATTGGAAGTGCATTTTTAACAGTAACAATGTATCTCCTGACATTCAAATATTGTATCCCCTGACATTACGTTTGTGTCACTATGCTGTATTAGTTGTAAATGTATTTGTAAAGGTAGTAATACAAGCAAACTATTCAGTCAGACAGCTATTTGTTGTGAAATGAAATACAATTACAATTTCAAGCATTTTAAAGTATTTTAGCCAAAATTCCAGCACTTTTCAACCTTGGTAAAATATCAGGTAAATGTTCCTTCCCCTGTTTTTGGGGGGTATTTCTTTACTCTACCACGTATCGTTATGGAGAACACTGCACAGAATGACGTGAACGCGCTCGCGCTCTCATAGGTTTGCGCGCAGCGTGTGGAGTCTAGCGCTACGGTCAGCCACAAAAGTATAACTGAGCCAAGATAAAGCAAAAATATATATTTTTACTTAGGAAAATAAAAATAGTAATGCACAGTTACTTGGATAAGTAACTTTAATCTGATTACTGGACTGGAAATAGTAACTCGTTATATTACTCGTTACTGAAAAAAGTGGTAAGAGTAACACTTTACTGACATCACTGTTTCATAACTAAATAGTAATATGTCAGCTGGCTAAAAGTGTGGTAAATCATTTTTTGTGGTAAATCATGTGGTAAATCACTAGTAAACTGCATTAAATAATAATACTCATGGATTTTATATGAATTTAAAGTAAATAATTACAATAAAATTCAGTTAACCAAGGCAGTTATAAGTATTAAAGTATTCAAACAGCATATATTATGGTCCCATATACAAGCCTCAAGGTTTGCGAATATGTAGTTTAGATGATCTTATGGTTTAAAAAGTAGATGTTTACTATCAGGGTGGCATGGTGGTGTGGTGGTCACAGCAAGGCGGTCTGGGTTCGATTCTCGGTCTGGGCTGCTGCTGGGTGGAGTTTGCATGTTCTCCCTGTGCCTGCGTGGGTTTCCTCCGGGTACTCTGGTTTCCTCCCACAGTCCAAAGACATGCGTGTTAGGTTGATTGATCACTCTAAATTGCCTGTAGGTGTGTGTGTGTGTGTGTGTGTGTGTTGGCCATGCGGTGGACTGGCGATGTCAGAGATATGGATCAGAGATAAATAAACTTTATCTCTGACTTTAAACTTGCGTGTGTAACAGAATAAGAAAATACTATTTTTGTTTTGATGAATTTCATTAAATTAAATGGAGTTTTAGCGCCCCTAGTGTTAAGTGGTGAACTGCAGTTACGCTACGTTTGATTTTTCTGAGCTACCGTTCCTTAGCAACAGTCTGAGATTTCTATGTTGCGGGTAGGTTCTGAGCTCCGTGTTTCATCAATAAATAGTAGTTAAAAGCACATTTTAAGTTAAAAATACTGCTCTTTATTTAATTATAAAATATATGTAAAACTATTTTTTTGTGGAGAATCAATTGTTTTAGATAATTGTTAAAAGTTTATGGACTTATTTCTTCTATTAAAGTCAGGTGAAACTAGTATGAGACTGTTTTTCTGCCGCCGTGCTAGCAGTGCATGAACTAATCCTTTTATTTTTCATTAATGAGATATTTTTATTTATTTACCCAGCTTGGCGTTAACTGCAGTAGTCACTTCAATATAAGAAAACTCATTTTCTTATTGTCTTCCAGGTATGTGTTTCGTTGATATCTTTAATATTAATCTGTTAAAGTTCGGTTATTTTCTATTGTTGCTTGTGAAATGTGCTCATGTCCATCCGTTTCAGTGTGTATTTTTGTTTGTGGTACAATATCCTATTTGTAATGCAGAGACAACTTATTATAAGTATTTTAGTATTTTATATTCGTAAAAGCTATTGTATGTGTATGTATGTATGAGTGTATATGTGTATATATGTAACTCTATTGTAGCCAGTTTAATATGCTGTTGCCGTGTATGTTCCTTAGCAACAGTCTGAGATTTCTATGTTGCGGCTTGGCGTTAACTGCAGTAGTCACTTCAATATAAGAAAACTCATTTTCTTATTGTCTTCCAGTGCTGCGTTATACCACACAAATAAAAGATGGAAAAATGGGTGAACGTGTGCGCGTGTAAATTCCTGTTCCACTGGTGAGAGGTGAAATTCAAGAGCCGAAACCGCTAACGGATCTACCACACTGGTGCTGTGAATCCGTTACATTTGAGTCCGTTAAAAATATTTATTAACAGAAATGAGGATGATTTTATTTGACCAAAGGCTATATATAACGAAAACAAAGATATTTCATGTAACAACTAATGCTTAGCTGCATCCTTGGGCACCCCCATGCAGTTAGAATGGTACATTCGACTATGACGTTCATAGTCGACTAGGGTCCTCCAGTCGAATAGTCGAATCAGCAACTATTGCAGGTCACCCCTACAATATAATGATTTTTTTTTTACATTTATACTGAATGAGCATTGGCTGAAGTTGTCAGTGGCTTAGACCTAATTCTCATCCCTGACTGACAACCAGTGTGGATGAAGGATCAACCCACTGCCCTGTCTGACCAGTGTGGATGAAGGATCAACCCTGTGATGGGGTCAGAGACCTGACCCATCACCTAGACTGTGTGTATGAGTATGTATGTATGTGTAGAAGGAATAACTCACTGGATGTCCTGTGGGGAGGAGGGCTGTCTTCCAGGGCTTCCCTGGTGCTGGCCGGTAGAAGGTAGTCATCGGCAGAAGGGGGGGTTCAGGTCCTACTGAACCTGTAGGACAGAGGTCACCAACAGGCGGACCACGGTCCGGATCCGGACCCGAACGCAGTCCTGTCCGGACCCAATCTCATTCCTGATCAACTGGATACGGACCCATCCCATCCGGACCCAGAATAAATTGTTAAAAATATTTCTAAATTTGACGGGAGAATTAATTTTAAACCGGAGCATTTATTTCAGCGCTATTGAAAAAAAATACACTCTGTCACGAGTGTTACGTTCGCAGGCTGTGACTGATAAACTTTATTCCCCTGTAATTACTACAGCTCTGAACATCGCCCTTATTCTTGAAAATCGGCACCATTATGCTTAGTCTCCACTCCTCAGGCATCTTCTGACCTTCCAAGATTCTGTTAAATAACCCAGTCAAAAACTCCACTCTCCCAAACATTTCCATGCCTCCACTGGAATATCATCCGGTCCAACTGCCTTACCACACTTCATTCTCCTCTAGGCAGTCATGGCCTGGTGGTTAGGGAACTGGTCTTGTGACCGGAGGGTCCCGGGTTTGATCCTGAGGCCATGACTGAGGTGCCCCTGAGCAAGGCCCTTAACCCTCAATTGCTCACTTTTATAAAAATGAGATAAAAATGTAAGTCGCTCTGGATAAGGGCATCTGCCAAATGCCGTAAATGTAATTCACCGAATTGCAGCCCTTACTTCCTCCTTGCTCACCTGGGGCACTTCCTGATTCACTACCTCTTCTAACCTTCTTTGCCTTTCATTCTCTTGATTCAAGAGTTCCTCAAAATACTCCTTCCACCTTCCCAAGACACTCTCCTCACCAGACAACACATTTCCACCTTTATCATCCTAACCTGCTGCACATCCTGCCCATCACGGTTTCTCTGTCTGGCCAATCTGTACAGATCCTTTTCCCCTTCCTTAGTGTCCAACTTCTCGTACAGCTTGCTATATGCCTTCTCTTTAGCTTCTGCCACTGCTCTCCAGAGGTGGGGACTCGAGTCACATGACTTGGACTCGAGTCATTAATATTAAGACTTTTGACTTGACTTGAAAAAATATTCAGAGACTTAGACTTGACTTGGACTTTTACACCAATAACTTGGGACTTGAATTGGACTTTTTTAACCCAAATCTAAATTTTAAAACGCATATTAATATTTATAAAGTGCGCCCCATTAATTTAATTTCCGTCCTTCTGACGCAGACTGGCGTTACACCAGATTCTGTAACCGTGTGACCACAGGGGGCGCTATTTCACAGTTTCTGTTCAGAGGCACAAATGCTTTACGAATGCTACGTAAACTACGCTGATGCACTTTCTTTACTCGTTTTGTTGGTATCCACGAGCCAAAATATGACAGATGTTTATATTTACATTTATCGTCTCTTAATTACATAAATGTACTTAAACAAGATTTACCATCCCCTCACCATTGCAGCCAACAAAGAAATCATGAATGGGATGTACAGGTGAGCCTTTTTAACTGGGGTCACCAATTCTGACAGCAGCCATCAGAATATGTGACCCCACTGAATCTCCAGGTAACAATAGTAGCCTACGGGGTTGTTAAGCTGTGACGCATCATCTTTGCGAAACGTCACGTCCGGGTCCAAACACTCGCTGCATTGAGTCCCTTAATATGCCGCAGTGCTGTGTGCCCTGCTGTTTTAACAGATCCGAGTCTAAAACAACGACCCTTTTGTCTTTCTACCGCTTTCCTTGCAATGAGAAAGAGAGAAGAAAATGGGTGCAGTTGATAAGGTAAGTTCTATTTCTAAAAAAAATCTTGACAGTGCCTCCGTGGGCGCTAATGCTAGCTAGCTAACCCCACAGAGAAAAAAAAGCCAACTTGCCCCTTTTTGGATTGCTTGATATTCTAGCTATGGGTTTAATACAATGTTTCTTGCCACATACAGATATTTTAGTTCTTGTTTTGTTTTATTTGTTGTCCAGCTAAAGTAAAGCTAAAGTAAAGATAGCTCTGGTTAACTTAGCTAGTGGCGCTAACACTAGCTAGATTAGCTAGCTCGTAAAAGGCAACACCAGGATATCTTTTTGGATATCCTTGATATATTGTATGGATACACACACAACGGTTAGCTGATCAGGAGTGTCCGTAAAAATACCAAGCAAAAATACAGCTGATGCTACTGTTGCATCCTATATTTACCTTTTTCAGTATGCATATACATTACTGCTTAGCCCGTTTCCATTAGTTTATTACTGCCGTACACTTACCATACATAATTCTCACATTTTATTGCAATATATATATATACACACACAATTTTATAAGGTCCTTATTTCTTTAGCACTTTGTTAGAGGAACCCAAGTAAGCTGTGACTAATGATTAATGATAATTTTTTCTTCTTTTACAGACGTGAAAACTTCACCCCAAACTGCAACTCCAGGGTGTGTAGTTGGCACTTTCCCAATGGCAAAGCTGCTGGACCTTCGCGATTCGCTTGGAACCAGGGAAAGGCTTTTCATTTTCCTGACCACCCCAGCAATCCCCCTAAGCAGAAGAAGCAGATTGTCCCTTCCAGTGATGATGCAACAGACACAGGACACACAGCTGACATGGCAACCCCACAAACCCCTACTACATCCCAACCAAGTCTTGTCATGCTTGAGGTTGAGAATGACATGCTTAGAGAAGAGAACAAAACATTGAAAGAACAGTTGGAGAAACAAAAGCAAACCTTTTCTTTCAGTCAGATTTCCTCCCATCCTAACAAAGTCCAATACTACACTGGATTACCTGATGCTGCCACAGTATTTTTTTTGGAAGCACTTCTTTCTAGATTTGAGCTACAGTATCATTCTGATTGGACTGTCCAAATTATGCCCCTTATTGATCAGTTACTCCTTACTTTGATGAAGCTTAAATTGAATTGTGGCCATGTAGACCACAACCTTGCAACAAGGTTTAATTGTAGCACAGCAACTGTAACTAACATCTTTACCACCATCATCTGTGCTCTGTATGATATTTTGTATGTCGGTCTACTTGAAAACATCCCCTCCACGGCCAAGAATCAGACTTCGCTGCCAGACTGCTTCCGACCTTTTCCTAACTGTAGAATAGTCCTTGACTGCACAGAGGTTGCTGTCTCCAACACAGAGAGGCTTGACACACAGTGTCATTTGTACAGCCACTACAAAGGACGGACCACGCTAAAGGCACTAATTGGTGTGGCTCCCAATGGTGTGATTACTTTTGCCAGTAACCTGTACGGTGGGAGCGCCTCAGACAAGTCAATAACAGCTGACAGTGGACTTCTCCAACATCTACAAGCAGGTGATCTGGTTATTGCAGACAAGGGCTTCACAATTCGGGACATTTTGCCAGAGGGAGTTCTTCTTAACACCCCGTCTGTTACATGGTCATGTTCCGTCTCTTCTGTTTCTTGCGTTTCAATAGTTTTTGTGAAGTGTTAGCCCCGCCCTCTGTGTTAGTTTGGTTTCTAGAGTCACTCAGCTGTTTTGAGTTCTCGGCTGATTAGTATCCAGTTATATTCTTCGATGTCTAATCTCCTGGCGTGAGTCATCCTGTTCGTTACCCGTGCTTAGTCTCACCGTTTCTCCGTGGGTAGATTTCGTCTGTCTAGTCCGGTACTGTTGTTCTTCCATTTCTGGTCGTTGAGTCGTGCTCACCTGTCGTTCCGGCTTTCTTTATCTACGCTACCAAAGTTAAGTAGTCTCTCGCTTTGATCCTTGAGGTTCTGGGGTTGTTAGGTTTGCAGAGCCGTTTATTCTCTGCGAGGTTTCAGTGTGCATGTGTTATGTACTGTCAGTGATCTAGTCATCACGTAAAGAGTGTTACTGCCCAGGTTGCATACGTTATGTACTGTCGGTGATCTAGTCGTCACGTAAAGAGTGTTACTGCCCATGTTACATGTGTTATGTACTGTCGGTGATCTGGTCTTCATGTAAAGAGTGTTACTGGCCATGTTACATGTATTATATACTGCCTGTCTATGAAAGTAGATCTGTCTCGACACGACTGGCCTATGTAAGGCTTTGAGTTATACTGCATGTCTGTTAAAGTACTGCTTGTCTGTTAAAGTAAAGCTGCCTCGTGTTTAACATGCCTCGCCGTTCCCGTGCGTTAAGGGTTGGCACGATTCGCCTCCAAGAGGCTCAGAGTGTTTCTCTCAATAAATTGAGTTTTCTTCCGCATTTGCGTCCGTCTCCAAGTTGCGAAACGTTACAGAATGACTCACCAAATGAGGACGCAGCGAGTAAACTCAGTGTGGACTCTCCATTTGAGGAGGGAGGTTGTAAAGAGACTATGTTGGTAACTGTTGGTTCTGAAGTAAAGCCTTCTATTGCGAGCCGTGTTGAGAGCAGACTAATGTATTCGAACCAACTTGGTGTGTTGCAGTCGGAGTTTTCGTTAGACTCGGAGGGAAAACCTGTTATTTTACCTTCTATCATGCCCTGCCCTTATGAATTTAGTGGTGAAGGAGATAATGTTGATTGTTTCATTATGCGATGTGAGCTGTATTTTCAACATTTAACTTGCCCTAAACCTCCAGATAATGTAGCCGTACTCTTTATGAGATCTCTCTTACGGAGTGTAGCTCTCGAGTGGGCGGACCTTGTTTTGGCTACTAGACCAGAGGAGGCCTGGACCATTGATGGATTTTTTCGGTTTCTTAAGTTGAGGTTTTCTAGAACTAAGGTCCTACGTAGTCCAGATGCCAATAGGATTCCTTCCATCAAACATTTGAACCCCTTAGCTACATCGGGGTTGAGATGTTCTGTAACGGGTGTACCTCCTGATTGTCGACCTCTCATAACCCATCTTTTTGACCCTATCTGTTATGTAGGGAAGAAAAAGAGAGTTAAGGAGGCTGCACTGCCTGATTCCCAGTCTGAACCGGAGGCCGCGCTGCCTGACTCCCAGTCTGAACCGGAGGCCGCGCTGCCTGACTCCCAGTCTGAACCGGAGGCCGCGCTGCCTGACTCCCAGTCTGAACCGGAGGCCGCGCTGCCTGACTCCCAGTCTGAACCGGAGGCCGCGCTGCCTGACTCCCAGTCTGTCCCGGAGTGTCCGCTGCCTGACTCCCAGTCTGTCCCGGAGTGTCCGCTGCCTGACTCCCAGTCTGTCCCGGAGTGTCCGCTGCCTGACTCCCAGTCTGTCCCGGAGTGTCCGCTGCCTGACTCCCAGTCTGTCCCGGAGTGTCCGCTGCCTGACTCCCAGTCTGTCCCGGAGTGTCCGCTGCCTGACTCCCAGTCTGTCCCAGAGTGTCCGCTGCCTGACTCCCAGTCTGTCCCGGAGTGTCCGCTGCCTGACTCCCAGTTTGTCCCGGAGGCCATTCTGCCGGACACTCAGATGGAGTCGGTTCCTGTTCATCCAGCTTACCAAGAGCCTCTATGCGGTACTTCTGTTACAAATTCGACCACAGAAGAGCCTTCTGGAAGTGCCCTTTCTATTTTTGAACTTTTAAACAGCTTTGACTGTAGGACTATGCCCTTACTCCTTGCCCCTGTTCCAGGTTATGTTTTAGTCCCTGTGCCTGTTATGATGTCTTTGCCTGTACTGGTTCCTGTTGTTCGGGAAGTGTGTAAACATTACGTTTCTGTTCCTATGTGTTTGTCTATGCCTTGTGTGCTTACGTATTGGGTGCCGGTGCATATGTCTGTTGTTTTGTGTATATTATCTGTTTTTGTGCGTTCATCTGGTGTTAGTTTTGTTCCTCATGGCCCCTCTTCGGGGTCTCCGTTGGGTTCGGGTTTAGCTGAGTCTGTGCCTGCCAGTCCGGTGTCCGTAGCCCTGGATCCTGTCCAGTGCCCCAGGGATCTGCGACCCTCCCATTCTCTTGGAACAAATTCTCAGTCGGTCGGGCCCGTATCTGCATCGGCTGGTGCCTCGGTACCGTCTTTGAGTGGTCCTGCGCTGTGGTCTTCGTGTTCTGTTAGGGATCCTTCGGGTTCATTTTGCGAGTTGTCTGGCCCACGGTCTGATTCATCGTCTGTTTCCTTTGCCCATTGTCAGTCCTCTTTTGTCCCCTCTGGGTCCGAGTTGTCCATGCCGGTTGTTATTCCGGTGTCTAGTTCGTCTTCCCTGGCTTCTTCTGGGTTTTTATCTGATTCTATCGGTCCCCTTTGAGGGGATTTTTGCGTGCCCCAGTGTGGCACGCTTTAGGGGGGGGTACTGTTACATGGTCATGTTCCGTCTCTTCTGTTTCTTGCGTTTCAATAGTTTTTGTGAAGTGTTAGCCCCGCCCTCTGTGTTAGTTTGGTTTCTAGAGTCACTCAGCTGTTTTGAGTTCTCGGCTGATTAGTATCCAGTTATATTCTTCGATGTCTAATCTCCTGGCGTGAGTCATCCTGTTCGTTACCCGTGCTTAGTCTCACCGTTTCTCCGTGGGTAGATTTCGTCTGTCTAGTCCGGTACTGTTGTTCTTCCATTTCTGGTCGTTGAGTCGTGCTCACCTGTCGTTCCGGCTTTCTTTATCTACGCTACCAAAGTTAAGTAGTCTCTCGCTTTGATCCTTGAGGTTCTGGGGTTGTTAGGTTTGCAGAGCCGTTTATTCTCTGCGAGGTTTCAGTGTGCATGTGTTATGTACTGTCAGTGATCTAGTCTTCATGTAAAGAGTGTTACTGGCCATGTTACATGTATTATATACTGCCTGTCTATGAAAGTAGATCTGTCTCGACACGACTGGCCTATGTAAGGCTTTGAGTTATACTGCATGTCTGTTAAAGTACTGCTTGTCTGTTAAAGTAAAGCTGCCTCGTGTTTAACATGCCTCGCCGTTCCCGTGCGTTAAGGGTTGGCACGATTCGCCTCCAAGAGGCTCAGAGTGTTTCTCTCAATAAATTGAGTTTTCTTCCGCATTTGCGTCCGTCTCCAAGTTGCGAAACGTTACACCGTCTTTCTTGCTCAACGGACAGTTTACACAGGAGGAAGTGAACAATAACAGACTTATCTCCTGTGCAAGGATACATGTGGAGCGGTCTATTCAGAGGCTGAAACTGTTTTGCATTTTGGACCACATCCCTTACCAGTACAGGAAAAATATTAACAAGATACTGAAAGTATGTGTGTGTCTTACAAATTTGCAAACCCCAATTCTCCGTGAAATTCAATGAAATATCTGATGTATGTAAATCAGTTAGCAGGACAGTGGCAAATTAAAACATGTTTACAATTATTGTGACTGAAGAATGATTTACACAACTTTGCAGAAAACCTTTATTAAAAAAGTAAAACCAGATTAAAATGTTTGTCTTTTTTACATTCAGGAACATGTTAGTGTTGTGATGTGCTACAACCTAATTCACTATAACTCAATCTGCACTTGTAATGCATTGAACAATATGTAATCGCTTTATCCCAGTCAAAATACTCAATGTAGTGCAATTGTGCTGTTTCTGGTAATGTGAAGGGCATATTAGAGTACAAAATACAGAAGTCATACCTGAGGCGGTTCAGATCTCAAAATCCACCCATTCCAGTAAAACGCCCAAGCTGTGACAAAGATGCCAGGGCCCATTCCTTGTCATGTTGTGTGACAGGTCTTTTGATTCCAGCTTAAATAAAATGGAGTAACATTAGTAATTATGACTTATTTTATTACACACCTTTAATTGTAGATTTTTAAAACATGCAATATACACTATAGTCTCTCTCTAGTCTGCTCTAAAATAGATTAACAAATTGTGAGAGTTTATCAGAACTATTCAATTAATAAAAGTTAATCTCACAAAATTCAATGGCTTTGAAATTACATGGTTCAGGTGTGTTGCCAGCAGGCTGAATGTGAGGGGCTGAATGTCCTCCAGGACCAGGTTTGGAAACCGCAACTTAAAACTGCATAGCGTTAAGCTAATAAACCATGCAACATTGACATCAATTGCAAATTATTTACTAACCTCGTGATGTGGATGGGGCCATCTCAGATACTCTCTTGGCTGCAATTTCGTCCGTTTTCGGTGTCTTCGCCCTTTTCCACACGCATTCCACATCGGTGCGGGACACGTTTTTCTCCACCCAAATCAACAAGGCTGCCATATGATGGCACTTGTCTTTACCGATTGGGCAAACGCAGCTGCTGTACCTCACTGCCTGACCCTCAACGTGTACCTGTATTAAACGTTATTTGACCCATACTCACTTCAGTCACCACACCTCAACCTCAATTCACCTCAACTCACCTCAACCTCGTAAATCGTCTTTTTCATGGACGCCTGGACTCTACCCCTAAATATACCACCTGGGAGAACAGATACACTTAGTACTCTATTGAAGTTGAAAGAGTTTAGACATTTTTTAACCCTCAATGGTGCCTCACTAAAGAACGAAGTTATCGTAAACAGGTTTACAGGCTCCGCCATCCTTGTTTGTTTGGACCCGGAAGCGGCTGAAACGTCACGCGTGTCGTCACACTTAACAAGCGGACACCGTGACCCCACAATAACAGAAAACAATGAAAAAATAACCCTAACCTTTTATTAGTCTATATTTAAACATTTTATCCAAATGTTTAGAATAACCATTCGTAATGACAGCATCTTGCTTACGATGAAGCTTGCTATTTTCTTGTAAAATGAAAACGAAACATTGTTTAAGTACATTTATGTAATTAAGAGAAGATAAAATGTAAATGATCTGTCATCTTTTGGCTGGCGGACACTAACAAAACGACTAAAGAAATGCATCAGCGTAGCATTCGTAAAGCGTTGGTGCCTGTAAAAAAAAAGACTCGAAAGGACTTGAAATTCCAAGTTTCGGACTTGGGACTTGACTTGACGGTTGCCTGTCTTGACTCGAGACTTGACTTGAGTTGACTGTCTTTGCTTGAGACTTGACTCAGGACTTGAGGATAAAGACTTGGACTTACTTGAGACTTGCAAAACACTGACTTGGTCCCACCTCTGCTGCTCTCTTTGCCTTATGACACATCTCCTTGTACCTCTGTCTACTTTCTTCATCTCACTGAAAATCCTAATTCTTTTTAGCCAACCGCTTTCCTCTCAAACTTTCCAGAACTTCCTCATTCTACCACCACGACTCCTTGTCTATCTTCCTCTGTCTTGAAGTCACACCAAGTACCTTCCTAGCCACATCCCTCACTGCATTTAAAGTCTCATCCCAGGTATCCAGAACTCCACCACCATTACCCAGTACCTGCCTCACCTCATCCCTGAATTTTACACCACAGTCCTCATCCTTTAATTTCCACCACCTGATCTTAGGTTCCACTCTCACTCTCTTCCTCTTCTTCACCTCCAAAACCATCCTACATATCACCATCCTATGCACTCTCCCCTGGTAACACCTTGCAATCACTAACCTCTTTCAGGTTTTGTCTCCTACAGAGGATATAGTCGACCTGTGTGCATGTTCCCCCACTCTTATACGTTACCCTGTGCTCTTCCTTTTTCTTAAAGTAAGTGTTAACTACAGCTAGGGGTGTGCGATATATATCGTCTACGATAATATCTTAATTGCCGCGTTAACGATGTGTAAGATGACGTTATCGAGTATGCTACAGACGGGGGGGGGGGGCGCCTCGGCTGCTGCGCCTCGGCTGCTGCGCGTGCGCATTGAGAGTGTCCATACTGTGCGCTAGCATAAATGCCTAATGCTAAACATGAGTGAAGCCACTGCGCCAGCCTCGCAATCTACCGCCTTAATTTTAATTCCTAGGCGAGGATCATCTTCACTCGCGTGGAGATGGTTTGGATTTGAAAAGACTGACACTGGTCAAAAGACACCAATTTGCAAACTTTGCAAGAAAGCGGTTGCCGTAAAAGAAAGCTCGACAACTAACCTGTTCCATCATCTCCGAACAAACCACCGTAAAGATTATGAGGAATATGAAAAGCTGCGGGAGCCCGCTGTCAAAGACAAACCTGAAACAACTAATGTGTCTGGTAAAACACACACACAGCAATCATTAACAGAGGCATTTAATTAAAAAGTGCCTTACGACAAAAAAGGCAGCAGGTGGCAAGAGATAACAGACGCGGTCACATATTATATCGCAAAAGACATGGTGCCTATTCAAGTAGTTGAGCGAGATGGCTTTAAACAACTTTTAAACACTATAGATTCAAGATATAAACTGCCTGGCCGAAAATATTTCAGTCAAACCGCTTTGCCCAAACTGTATGAATCATGTCGCCAAACTCTGGCGCATAAACTAAAAGACGTCGCACATTTTTCCATCACGGCGGATTTATGGTCAAGCAGAACGTCTGAGCCATACCTCTCACTGACCGCGCATTTCATCGACGAATTTTGGCACCTGCAAAGCTACTGTTTGCAAACATCATACTTTCCTGAAGATCACACAGGAGAGTTAATTGCCCAAGGTCTGCAAGATGCGCTGGCATCTTGGTCGCTGCGAGAAGACCGCATGGTGTGCATGACAACAGACAGTGGGGCTAATGTTGTCAGTGCACTACGGATAAACAAATGGAAGAGGCTTCCATGTTTTGGACACAGACTGCATATTGCTATTGGTGAGTAACTTTTATATAATGCAATTGAAGTTACACTTTGTTACAGTAGTGTGTGCAAACTACTTTATAACCCCTTTATAACCCTATGTGCTCCGCCTATCTATCTATCTATCTATCTATCTATCTATCTATCTATCTATCTATCTATCTATCGTGAAAATGTTATGTACATTGTGTAACAAAGCAAAGCTGTTGTTGTATGCAAATAACAATATTTTAAATAGTACATGACATTTAAATATAATGTAATATATAACAGGTTGTAATTATATATATTACATTTTTCAGAGAGGAGCATGCGGGATCCGAGAATAGACAGAGCCATTGGAGTTTGCAAGAAGGTGGTCGGAGCTTTTTCCAACAGCTGGAAAAAAAAGAAAAAACTTGCTGATGCACAAGAGCAGCTGAAGCTCCCGGAGCATAAACTCATCACAGAGTCACCAACAAGATGGGGCTTAAGACAGCGCATGATAGAGAGATTCCTTGAACAGGAAAAGGCCATTCGTCATGTGTTGGCTGAAGACAAAAAGCTCAGACACCTTGTCCCAACATTGCAGGATGTGGAGGTACTGGAAGCGGTCAGCAAAGCACTTGGGCCTCTTCTAGAGTTCACAGATGCTCTTTCAGGTGAGAAACTTGTAACAGTTTCCTACCTAAAACCTGTGCTGGCTTTGTTTAACACTGAAGTCCTGAAGATAAAATCTGATGACACAGACCTAACCAAAAAAATCAAACAAACTATACTTGAGTACCTTAACACAAAATACACAGAGGACTGTGTGGACGAACTGTTGAGTCTGGCATCAACACTTGACCCCCGGTTCAAAAATCGCTACAATGATGATGACACAATCAAAGTCATTGTGACAACAGCTACAGCAGAACTACAGGCTATAGCAACAGAGGAAGATAGCCCTACCCAAGGTCTCTCAACTGCTTCAGCTCAGGCATCAGCAGCAAAAGTTGGAGGAGATGATGACACAGGAGAGCCAGCAAAGAAGACACAAAAGTCTTTTAGCAGTTATTTTAAGAAATTGCAGGAATTCAAAGAAGGTGAGTCCCTGCACACCATAATTGAAAAGGAGATCAAGAGCTACTTGATGATACCAGAAGTGGACAGTGATGTAAATCCACTTGACTGGTGGAAAATGCAAGAAGTAAACTTCCCCAGATTGGGTAAACTTGCGAAAAAGTACCTGTGCATCCCTGCCTCAAGCAGCCCTTCTGAGAGGGTTTTTAGCACCGGAGGAAATATTGTTACATGTAACCGTGCTGCTTTGAAGCCAGATGCTGTGGACAGGCTGGTGTTTTTGTCACACAACTTGAGGTAAATCCCAAGAAGCCCAGTGCATCTTAGAATTGATGCTGGAAAATGCTGCTATTTTTTCTGTCCTTCTGTCATTTTGATACAAAGACAATGTTACTTTCTTGTCTGAAAATTGTAGACTTTGTTAACATTAGAGTAATTGGATTACAAATGCTTTAAAAACCTTTTTCCCCCCAGAAGTGCTGCAGCTTTTTGGCAAGTTCTTCAGTTTGTTTAATACGTTTTGTTATGTGCAATATTATATGTACATATATTAATATTTTATATAACTATTATACAGTATTAAGATTATTCATTTACTTTAACATGCTATAGTTTTTTGACTTTTGTGCAATTTGACCAAACTTGAAGCAAGTAATTTGTTTACAAATGTTGTATTTGTTTCTGTTTGTTGAATATTTGTTCTATTTGCACTATTGATTTCAATGTTTGTTTGTTTGAAATAAAATGTGCCTTAAAAAAAGAAAATGCATTAAGTATATTGTTTCAATTAATATAATTAGTAAGAAATAATTAATATCATTTAAGAAGTGCAAGCTAAATATATAAAGGATTTAAACAAATTTTTAAATAATGCAAAATATCGTCTATTATCGTTATCCACAAAATTACAGAAAATATCGAGATATCATTTTTTGGCAATATCGCACACCCCTAACTACAGCCATCTTTATCCTTTTAGCAAAATCTACCACCATTTGTCCTTCCATATTCCTTTCATTAACACCATATCTACCCAACACCACCTCAACACCACTGTTCCCTCCACCAACATGTCCATTTAAATCTGCTCCAATAACCACTCTCTCTTTTTTAGGAACCTGCAAAACAACTTCATCTAACTCTCTCCAGAATTCCTCTTTCTCCTTCAAATCACAACCTACCTGAGGAGCATAAGCACTGATGACATTCATTATCACCCCATCAATCTCTAACTTTACACAGATCACCCTGTCACTTACTCTCTTTACCTCCACCACACTCTTACTAAACTCATCCTTCAGGATTACCCCTACTCCATTTCTCTTCCTGTCTACAACATGATAGAAGAGTTTGAAGCCACCATCAATGCTCCTGGCCTTGCTCCCCTTCCACTTGGTCTCCTGTACACACAGTATATCTATCTTTCTCCTCTCCATCGCATCAGCTAGCTCTCTCTCTCTATACCTGTCATAGAGCCCACATTCATCATACCAACTCTAACCTCCACCTTCCTGCTCTGCCTCCTCTCCTTCAGCTTCAGAACTGTCTTCCCCCCTCTCCTCCTCCTCCTCCTTGTCCCAACAGTAGTCCAATTTCCACTAATGCCCTGTTGGACAACAGCACCAGTGACGGTCGTTGTTTTTTTTTTTCCACTCAGAATATTTTATTTTTGTCATTTACAAGAAAACAAATATAACATAGTGTCAATGGGATACACAATCTTAACAATAATATTCATATATCGTCTTATAACGTGTGTGTATGTAACTTCCATTCGACCCATTTCTTACATTTCCCATGGAATTTTGTTTGTTGGAGTCTCAATTTGTGCGTGAGATGTTCCATTCCGAGGATCTCCTCGACTGTGTCCAACCAGATCCTCAGAGTGGGAAGGTCCTCTGTTTGCCACTTTCTAGTAATAACCTTCTTGGCTGCAGCCAATAGAATTTTTACTAAATATGTGTCCTTGTGCTGTATGGTGTCCTCTGTCAGGTTACATAGGTATAGTATCTTACATGTCTTTGGTATCTCATACCCCAAAATAGTTCTAATGCCCAACCATACATCATTCCAATATTTAGCTATTTTATTACATTCCCAAAATATATGACTATGACCTGCATTCTGCTCTCCACACCCTCTCCAGCATGTTTGTTGTGTACTTGAATAATTGCTTTTTGATTTAGGAGTGATAAAGAATCTGATAATGTTTTTCCAACAAAATTCCTTCCACATCCTGGAGTTGGTGGTGGTTTGCTGAATTTCACAAATATTGAACCAGTCCTCCTCCGATATCTGTATTTTGCTTTCTTTTACCCATCTGTCTCTTATATACAGTGTAGAGGTTTTTCTATTTTTCTGCAGTCCCTGGTATAATGATGATACCACTTTCCCAATGTTTTTATATGCATTACATATTAGTATTGTAATTTGGTTCATCTCCTGGGGAAGATCTGGCCTTATTTTCTTCTCAAAGAAATCTCTAACTTGGTAGTATCTGAACTGATCACAATCTTCCAATCCAAATTCCCTCTTCAGTTTTTGAAAGCTTTTAATTTTGCCCTGTTCCATTATTGTACATATTGCTGTAATCCCCTTGTTCATCCATTGTTTGTAGTTTCTATCCATTTCCCCTAGTTTAAAATTAGAATCACAGGTCAGCCAGTTCAGAATTTTTATTTCCCTCTCCAAATCGTATTTCCAAACTACCCTAAACCAGACTTCTAAAGTGAATTTATTAACTGAATCGAGCCTGGTTGTGACGCTGGGTGCGAGGCGATGGACGAGACAGGAATCCTTTAACTTGTCCGACGTCACGTTTATTTACAACATATAAATAGCGCAGCCAGCACACGATAAACACTCAACAGGTAACTACACGTAGACTTCTAACACACACAGATACGTATGACTCAGACAACGACGAGCACAGGACACTGTGCAAACGTACATTAAGTAGACAAACCACATAAACCCCACGTGATGACAAGATGAGCCACAGGTGAGACGAATCAGCACAAGACGTAACCGCACCCACGGAGATCCACTGACGCAGACGAGTAGACGCAGACAACGTAAACACACGCCCAAAAGGGAGGGGTCGGGGATCTCAACATGACAGACTCCCCCACCAAGGGCACTACCCGTCCCGGGGTTCCAACAGGACCAAGTGCCCCGAACCCACATTGATGGGCGGATCCGACGTGCTCAGTCCTGTGTCTGGGAGGTGACCGCCCTCGGTGGAGAGTCCGCCACGAACAGCATAGAACACCCTCCCTGGGAAGACCGGGGAAAACACGTTAGACAAACATAACGGGTGTGTGTTTACAAACACACAAACAGGAACATTAACACACAGCGGCACGAGAGGAAAAAGGGGATTAGGCAGACATACGGGAATACACACGAACACTGGGACAGACACACACATAAACGGCGCCAGGCTTCATGCCAGGAGGAGAGCGGCCAGCGGAGAGAAGCCAGGAGCTGCAGGTGCTGCAGTGGGCGGTCCTCTTCTAGCCCTCGCCGCAAACCCTCCACCGGGTGCAGCGCGGCTGACGGACGCGCCAGGTGCTGCGCGACTGGTCTCTCCAGTAGCCCCCGAGCCCCTTCGCCTAGCGATCGCTCTCCAGACCTGGCAGTGGGAGCATCTTCCTTGACCTCCATCTCCTCCTCACTGCCCAGGCTCCAGCTCATGGACTCCTCTGGGCTGCCACCCCTGGGGTAGTCCATGTCGCTTCCCTTGGAGCGTTCGGGGGATACGCCCACCCAGGGCCGGTGCCAGAACATGTACAGTGAGGGGGCGTCAGAAAATTTCGGGGTGGCGAACGTAAGTTGTTGAGCGGGGGGGGGGGGGGGGGGGGGGGGGGGGGGGAGGGGTGCGTGTAACGATTGTCGAGCGGCCGAGGGGGCACCATGGTCTTGTTTTTTACATTGAGGGGGTGGGTCACCTCGCCTGAGGGGGCAACGCCCCCATTCGCCCCCCCGTGGCGCCGGCCCTGCGCCCACCTCCAGACTGTTCCTCCCCTTCACGGTCCCGGCGGAGAGCTCCGAGGGGGTCGGACTCTCTTCCTCCTCCTCCTCCGTGTATGACTCACCCTTCGTGTGCTCGCAGCCACCCAAGCACACGGACGGAGGGTAGTCCTCTTCCTCCTCCTCACCGTAATCTACGGTGGGGGCAGAGCACACGGACGGAAGGTAGTCCTCTTCATCCTCCTCTTCCTCACCGTAATCTATGGTGGGGGCAGAGCACACGGACGGAGGGTAGTCCTCTTCCTCCTCCTCTTCCTCACCGTAATCTACGGTGGGGGCGGAACACACGGAGGGAGGACAGTCTTCCTCCTCTTCGCCCTCACCATAATACTCAGTGGGGGCGGAGCACACGGAGGGCGGATGGCCTTCCTCCTCCTTTTCCTCCTCGCTCAGAGAGTCCTCCCCCTCAAACTCACTTTCAGGGGTCTTCTCCGTCGAGCAGAGTTCGAAGGAGCCCACCCGCAGTGGCGAGAGTCCCCTGGTGAGAGAGGGGTGTCGCTCCTTCCAAATCCGCACCGCGGACTCACAGTAGTAGTCCGCCCTATCCGGGCAGGATGTCTCCTGAGCCTGACGGAGCATGAGCGCACACACTGGGTCCTGCTCCATCATCTCAGGAGTCACCGTGGCTTTGTGGTGCTGGGCAGGGGAAGAGGCATGGTGTCACTTGCGGGGTTTCCGGCCCTTCTTTGCCCGGGTGACGTAGCCTGGCATTCTTTCTCTTGGTACGGCTCGTTGTTCTGTGACGCTGGGTGCGAGGGTGGGTTCGTAACTTCCTCAATTATATGTATAGTCCTCCTTATATTATCTTGTGTTTAACGCCTCTTAATAAAGCCGCATTGATCTTCACTAATTAATTCTGTCATAAATTTTCCTATTCTCTTATCCAGGATGGTCGTATATATCTTATAATCACAATTTAGTATAGATATTGGTCTATAATTTTGGCAGAATTCCCCTCCTTGGGAAGAACTGTGATTATTGCTTCCCTCCAAGAGGTAGAAATCTTGCCTTTTTTAATGATTAATTGAATGCTGCTAATAACATTGGTTCTAATTCCTTTTTAAACATTTTATACCATTCGGCTGGGAATCCGTCACTTCCTGGGGCTTTATTTGATTTTAACTTTTTAATGGCTTCTTCCAGTTCCTTTGGCAGTCGTTGTTAACCCGGGCCTCAATCGATCCGGTATGGAATTTCTATTTTTGATCCGCATCATTTGATTTGGCGCAGTTTTTACACCTGATGCCCTTCCTGACGCAACCCTCCCTATTTATCCAGGCTTGGGACCGGCACTAAAATACACTGGTGTGTGCACCCTAGTGGCTAGGTTGGTCACTCATGAAAGTATAATAATCCATAATAAATTATCCAGCCTTGACGCGGCTCAGGGATTATGTCACACGCAGCCATGCGTGTCACATGGTCCTGTCTCCCTCCTGTCAGTCATGTCTTCTGTTTTGTTCCCTGTGTGTCTGTCTTTTATTTTGAAATTCCTAGTTGTGTCTGTCTTCACTTCCCTGCCTTGTTCTCTGCCCCTCGTTATTGCTTTCTGGTGTGTCTTGTTGAGTCCCTTGTTTGGTCAGTGTATTTAAGTCTTGTGTTTAGTCTCTTGTGTTGTCTGTTATTGTAAGTACCTCTTGCTTGTATGCTATTTGGTATCTTGGTGTCTGTGTCTGTAATATTAGTCTGTATGTACTCCTTGTATTTTGCATTCTCTGTTAGATGCACTTTGTGTGATTTTGGACAGTACGTGAAATACGGATGTTTAGTCACCCTACTTTAAGAGAGCTGGACTGTTTCCCATACCTAGCCATGGCACGTTTAATCGCTTCAGCTCTTTCGGCGGGTTCTTTATACGTCTTGTCGTGTTTTGTCTCGAAATGCTTTAAGACAGGGGTAATCAATTAAATCTTTCCGCGGTCCATTTTTGGCAGATAGCTCAGACCTCAGGGGGGTGGCGAACGAAAGTTGTTGAGCGGGGGGGGGCGCGAACGTAACACTCAAATGGGTTGTGAACGTAACACTCGTCTGAAAATAAATTCTCCGGTTTAAAATATAGTCTCCTGTTAAAATTTTTTTGGCATTTGGGTCCGTATCCAGTTAATCAGGAATGTGATTGGGTCCGGACAGGACGGCGTTCGGGTCCGGATCCGGACCGCAGTCCGCCATTTGGTGATACCTGCTTTAAGAAGTTCGGCACGCAACGTTGTCATAGCACAGTGTACACACAGCACGATCTTTGACATACACCAAACCATAGTCTTCCGTCCAGGGCTGAAATGCCCTCGCTTTGTTTTTTAACCGGAGGCTCTGTTCTCTTGTAACGCTATCAGGTAGGCTAGCTGACTTGTATTAGGCTAAATTTAAACATGGGTCTGTGGCGGGAGCTAAGTGCAGAGCGTTGAGGAGAGATTTCGATTGGAGGATCGTGTTCTCTGTCTGTGTCACGTATGACCGTGTCCCCCTCCGTTAGCTGTCACTCCGAACCCCTCGTGTCTGTGTTCCGTACCTGTTTACCCCGCCCCGCTCGTCCGGTATTTTGAATTGATTTGTGATCGTGTCTGTCCCATTGCTGTTCTCTGTACCCGACCGTTTTCGTGTTTCTCCTGTTTCCCGTGCTCCCTGTCTTGTAATGCCTGTCTTTGCGTGTTTCTCGGACTGCCCTCCTGCTATCGACCCTGCCTGGCTTTCAGACGATGATTACGGTACTCCCCTGAATAAATCTCGCTCTTCTCAGCACTTGTGTCTGTCCTCTCGCTCCGTGGCGCGAGCCACATTACATAATACCGGAACAACCAAGGACACAGCGAGAGAGCGAGACTCTGGTGAGTTCGAACACTGTAATGAGATGTTGGCTGGATTAATCCGGTTCGACTCTCCGGTATTGCAGTACGAACGAACCAGAGACAGGAAATCCCCTTGCGCTGTGGGTACAGGGGAGTCTCGTCGCTGTAAGAACAAAGCGAAGACAGTTCCAACGTCTGGCTTTGGCGACGAGCTACCTGGTAAGCGCTATGTGTCTGCCCAACTCCAGCCTGTAGCGCGAGAGTCGGGCAGACCAAATGAATGTGCAGACGAGCGTTGGCTTGGCTCTCGGTTGGCTTTCAAAAGTCATTGTGAGCTCCCGATACCTCCGACGAGGCGGAGTCACCAGGAAAGCCACCGAGAAGCAGTTGTGTCTGTATGTTCTTCCAGGCGCAGACCGGACCGGGGAAGGAGGAAGACCACGCCCCCAGTTCAGAGCCCCGCCGCCACAGCGCATGAAATCGTCGTCTTCCTGGAAGAAGACCTCCCTCCGCTACTCCCGGAAGCAACCCCCCGAAAGCTCCCCAAGAAATTTTTTGGGGGTCGTACAAGCCACTCGACAAAGGAGTGGCTGGCTGAAACCCGGAATGACGTCAGTATGGCGGACACGCCCCCCGGTGACATCAGTATGGCGGACACGCCCCCCGGTGACGTCAGTATGCCGGACACGCCCCCCGAGGACGTCAGCCCGATGGTGGTTCCGCCCCCCGAGGACGTCAGCCCGATGGTGGTTCCGCCCCCCGAGGACGTCTCGTCCACGCCGGCCGCTGTCCCCGTGACCCAGGAGGGGTCGTCCACGCCGGCCGCTGTCCCCGCGACCCAGGAGGGGTCGTCCACGCCGGCCGCTGTCCCCACGACATAGGAGGGGTCGTCCACGCCGGCCGCTGTCCCCGCGACCCAGGAGGGGTCGTCCACGCTGGCCGCTGTTCCCGCTGCCTGCCTGCCGGCTCCTGTTCCCGCTGCCTGCCTGCCGGCTCCTGTTCCCGCTGCCTGCCTGCCGGCCCCGCCTGTTCCCGCTGCCTGCCAGCGGGCCCCGCCTGTTCCCGCTGCCCGCCAGCGGGCCCCGCCTATTCCCGCTGCCCGCCAGCGGACCCCGCCTGTCCCCGCTGCCCGCCAGCGGACCCCGCCTGTCCCCGCTGCCCGCCAGCGGACCCCGCCTGTTCCCGCTGGACGCCAGCGGACCCCGCCTGTTGCCCTTGAGACTGTGCTGCCCCCTGTTGGGCATGGACTTTGTGTGCCCCCTGCTCCGCCCTGTGCCTCCTATGTTCTGTTGCCCGTGTTCCCCTTGCTCCCTGGTCCCATCCCTGGTTTTGTTTTGGTCCCTGTCCCCGTGGTTGTGTCTGTCAAGGTCTGTGTTCCTGTTCCCGTGTCGGTTTCCCGTGATGTCCTCTCTGTCCCTGTCCCCATGTCTGTTCCCCAAGTTGTTACCCACCTTGTGCCTGTGCCTGTCTCCGTAGTCCATGGTGTCTTTGCCTCTGTGTTTGCCTCCACCCTGTTCCCTGGCCCCACTCCCGTGTCTACTCCCGGTCCTGTCCCGTCCGGCCCTGCTCCCGTGTCTCCCCCTGGCCCTGCCTGTACTACCGTGCCCCGACCCGGCCCTTGGCCAGTCTCTGCTCCCCTGTCTCCGGTCCCTGCCATGCCCCAGGTCCCTCGTCCTGTTTTGTCCTGGTCTGTTCCTCCGGTCTGTCCTGTGTCCCGTGGTCCCCTGCCCTGTCTGCCCTTGCGTGCCCCGGAGTGGCACGCCTTGAGGGGGAGTACTGTCACGTATGACCGTGTCCTCCTCCGTTAGCTGTCACTCCGAACCCCTCGTGTCTGTGTTCCGTACCTGTTTACCCTGCCCCGCTCGTTTGTCTCTGTGATTACCTCGTTTGTTCCCACGCCCCTTGTTATTACCGTCACCTGCCCCTTGTTTAATGTCTGTGCATATAAGCCCCTGAGTCTCCCTTGTCCTTCGTCCGGTATTTTGAATTGATTTGTGATCGTGTCTGTCCCATTGCTGTTCTCTGTACCCGACCGTTTTCGTGTTTCTCCTGTTTCCCGTGCTCCCTGTCTTGTAATGCCTGTCTTTGCGTGTTTCTCGGACTGCCCTCCTGCTATCGACCCTGCCTGGCTTTCAGACGATGATTACGGTACTCCCCTGAATAAATCTCGCTCTTCTCAGCACTTGTGTCTGTCCTCTCGCTCCGTGGCGCGAGCCACATTACATAATACCGGAACAACCAAGGACACAGCGAGAGAGCGAGACTCTGGTGAGTTCGAACACTGTAATGAGATGTTGGCTGGATTAATCCGGTTCGACTCTCCGGTATTGCAGTACGAACGAACCAGAGACAGGAAATCCCCTTGCGCTGTGGGTACAGGGGAGTCTCGTCGCTGTAAGAACAAAGCGAAGACAGTTCCAACGTCTGGCTTTGGCGACGAGCTACCTGGTAAGCGCTATGTGTCTGCCCAACTCCAGCCTGTAGCGCGAGAGTCGGGCAGACCAAATGAATGTGCAGACGAGCGTTGGCTTGGCTCTCGGTTGGCTTTCAAAAGTCATTGTGAGCTCCCGATACCTCCGACGAGGCGGAGTCACCAGGAAAGCCACCGAGAAGCAGTTGTGTCTGTATGTTCTTCCAGGCGCAGACCGGACCGGGGAAGGAGGAAGACCACGCCCCCAGTTCAGAGCCCCGCCGCCACAGCGCATGAAATCGTTGTCTTCCTGGAAGAAGACCTCCCTCCGCTACTCCCGGAAGCAACCCCCCGAAAGCTCCCCAAGAAATTTTTTGGGGGTCGTACAAGCCACTCGACAAAGGAGTGGCTGGCTGAAACCCGGAATGACGTCAGTATGGCGGACACGCCCCCCGGTGACATCAGTATGGCGGACACGCCCCCCGGTGACGTCAGTATGCCGGACACGCCCCCCGAGGACGTCAGCCCGATGGTGGTTCCGCCCCCCGAGGACGTCTCGTCCACGCCGGCCGCTGTCCCCGTCACCCAGGAGGGGTCGTCCACGCCGGCCGCTGTCCCCGCGACCCAGGAGGGGTCGTCCACGCCGGCCGCTGTCCCCACGACATAGGAGGGGTCGTCCACGCCGGCCGCTGTCCCCGCGACCCAGGAGGGGTCGTCCACGCTGGCCGCTGTTCCCGCTGCCTGCCTGCCGGCTCCTGTTCCCGCTGCCTGCCTGCCGGCTCCTGTTCCCGCTGCCTGCCTGCCGGCCCCGCCTGTTCCCGCTGCCTGCCAGCGGGCCCCGCCTGTTCCCGCTGCCCGCCAGCGGGCCCCGCCTATTCCCGCTGCCCGCCAGCGGACCCCGCCTGTCCCCGCTGCCCGCCAGCGGACCCCGCCTGTCCCCGCTGCCCGCCAGCGGACCCCGCCTGTTCCCGCTGGACGCCAGCGGACCCCGCCTGTTGCCCTTGAGACTGTGCTGCCCCCTGTTGGGCATGGACTTTGTGTGCCCCCTGCTCCGCCCTGTGCCTCCTATGTTCTGTTGCCCGTGTTCCCCTTGCTCCCTGGTCCCATCCCTGGTTTTGTTTTGGTCCCTGTCCCCGTGGTTGTGTCTGTCAAGGTCTGTGTTCCTGTTCCCGTGTCGGTTTCCCGTGATGTCCTCTCTGTCCCTGTCCCCATGTCTGTTCCCCAAGTTGTTACCCACCTTGTGCCTGTGCCTGTCTCCGTAGTCCATGGTGTCTTTGCCTCTGTGTTTGCCTCCACCCTGTTCCCTGGCCCCACTCCCGTGTCTACTCCCGGTCCTGTCCCGTCCGGCCCTGCTCCCGTGTCTCCCCCTGGCCCTGCCTGTACTACCGTGCCCCGACCCGGCCCTTGGCCAGTCTCTGCTCCCCTGTCTCCGGTCCCTGCCATGCCCCAGGTCCCTCGTCCTGTTTTGTCCTGGTCTGTTCCTCCGGTCTGTCCTGTGTCCCGTGGTCCCCTGCCCTGTCTGCCCTTGCGTGCCCCGGAGTGGCACGCCTTGAGGGGGAGTACTGTCACGTATGACCGTGTCCTCCTCCGTTAGCTGTCACTCCGAACCCCTCGTGTCTGTGTTCCGTACCTGTTTACCCTGCCCCGCTCGTTTGTCTCTGTGATTACCTCGTTTGTTCCCACGCCCCTTGTTATTACCGTCACCTGCCCCTTGTTTAATGTCTGTGCATATAAGCCCCTGAGTCTCCCTTGTCCTTCGTCCGGTATTTTGAATTGATTTGTGATCGTGTCTGTCCCATTGCTGTTCTCTGTACCCGACCGTTTTCGTGTTTCTCCTGTTTCCCGTGCTCCCTGTCTTGTAATGCCTGTCTTTGCGTGTTTCTCGGACTGCCCTCCTGCTATCGACCCTGCCTGGCTTTCAGACGATGATTACGGTACTCCCCTGAATAAATCTCGCTCTTCTCAGCACTTGTGTCCGTCCTCTCGCTCCGTGGCGCGAGCCACATTACATAATACCGGAACAACCAAGGACACAGCGAAAGAGCGAGACTCTGGTGAGTTCGAACACTGTAATGAGATGTTGGCTGGATTAATCCGGTTCGACTCTCCGGTATTGCAGTACGAACGAACCAGAGACAGGAAATCCCCTTGCGCTGTGGGTACAGGGGAGTCTCGTCGCTGTAAGAACAAAGCGAAGACAGTTCCAACGTCTGGCTTTGGCGACGAGCTACCTGGTAAGCGCTATGTGTCTGCCCAACTCCAGCCTGTAGCGCGAGAGTCGGGCAGACCAAATGAATGTGCAGACGAGCGTTGGCTTGGCTCTCGGTTGGCTTTCAAAAGTCATTGTGAGCTCCCGATACCTCCGACGAGGCGGAGTCACCAGGAAAGCCACCGAGAAGCAGTTGTGTCTGTATGTTCTTCCAGGCGCAGACCGGACCGGGGAAGGAGGAAGACCACGCCCCCAGTTCAGAGCCCCGCCGCCACAGCGCATGAAATCGTCGTCTTCCCGGAAGAAGACCTCCCTCCGCTACTCCCGGAAGCTACCCCCCGAAAGCTCCCCAAGAAATTTTTTGGGGGTTGTACAAGCCACTCAACAAAGGACTGTTCCCGCTGCCTGCCAGCGGGCCCCGCCTGTTCCCGCTGCCCGCCAGCGGACCCCGCCTGTCCCCGCTGCCCGCCAGCGGACCCCGCCTGTCCCCGCTGCCCGCCAGCGGACCCCGCCTGTCCCCGCTGCCCGCCAGCGGACCCCGCCTGTTCCCGCTGGACGCCAGCGGACCCCGCCTGTTGCCCTTGAGACTGTGCTGCCCCCTGTTGGGCATGGACTTTGTGTGCCCCCTGCTCCGCCCTGTGCCTCCTATGTTCCGTTGCCCGTGTTCCCCTTGCTCCCTGGTCCCATCCCTGGTTTTGTTTTGGTCCCTGTCCCCGTGGTTGTGTCTGTCAAGGTCTGTGTTCCTGTTCCCATGTCGGTTTCCCGTGGTGTCCTCTCTGTCCCTGTCCCCATGTCTGTTCCCCAAGTTGTTACCCACCTTGTGCCTGTGCCTGTCTCCGTAGTCCATGGTGTCTTTGCCTCTGTGTTTGCCTCCACCCTGTTCCCTGGCCCCACTCCCGTGTCTACTCCCGGTCCTGTCCCGTCCGGCCCTGCTCCCGTGTCTCCCCCTGGCCCTGCCTGTACTACCGTGCCCCGACCCGGCCCTTGGCCAGTCTCTGCTCCCCTGTCTCCGGTCCCTGCCATGCCCCAGGTCCCTCGTCCTGTTTTGTCCTGGTCTGTTCCTCCGGTCTGTCCTGTGTCCCGTGGTCCCCTGCCCTGTCTGCCCTTGCGTGCCCCGGAGTGGCACGCCTTGAGGGGGAGTACTGTCACGTATGACCGTGTCCTCCTCCGTTAGCTGTCACTCCGAACCCCTCGTGTCTGTGTTCCGTACCTGTTTACCCTGCCCCGCTCGTTTGTCTCTGTGATTACCTCGTTTGTTCCCACGCCCCATGTTATTACCGTCACCTGCCGCTTGTTTAATGTCTGTGCATATAAGCCCCTGAGTCTCCCTTGTCCTTCGTCCGGTATTTTGAATTGATTTGTGATCGTGTCTGTCCCATTGCTGTTCTCTGTACCCGACCGTTTTTGTGTTTCTCCTGTTTCCCGTGCTCCCTGTCTTGTAATGCCTGTCTTTGCGTGTTTCTCGGACTGCCCTCCTGCTATCGACCCTGGCTGGCTTTCAGACGATGATTACGGTACTCCCCTGGATAAATCTCGCTCTTCTCAGCACTTGTGTCCGTCCTTTCGCTCCGTGGCGCGAGCCACGTTACAGTCTGAGATTTTTTATTATTATTATTATTTTTTACTGATGCTGGTCCAGCATGTCGCGTGCCAGTGATTATGCCTCGGCGTGCCAGCAGTGCCGACCCCTGATATAAATACACACAAAGATGAGAATTTTTTATCATTCCCATCTTTTCTTTGTTTATATATCTCTCTAATTGTTATTGTGACCAGCGTCAGCCAGAGGAGGATGGGTTATCCACTGAGTCTCTCCTCATGCTCTTAGGGAGTTTTTCTTGTCACTGTCACCCTTGGCTTGCTCACTGGGGGCTTGGACTCAGACACTTGTAAAGCTGCTTTGTGACTGTTGTAAAAAGCACTATATAACTAAAATTTGATTGATGTTTCTTTTCTGTTATGGCTGAATTTGATCATTGCCTTTGCTTTTCAGTGATTGTTCATAGCCTATCCCTTTACAGGCCTTTTAACAGGTAATTTGCAAAAGTAACATTTTTACACTAATGTTACATAGTCTTTCTACTTCAGACACTATAAATGTGCTATAAATATCCTGAAGTCTGGAAGATCACAACCACATAGCTGATTTGATTGTAGACCTTGATTCCTTTTCAATGGATTCAGAAGCTATTGTTTTTTATACCAGTACCTGCAACTTTTAGAGAAATACCTGTATGTAGATTATTATGGTCTGGTTGCCCTTCTGTTAATTTAAGTGCTTGTCAGCTAGCTTTGAATGCTGCAGGCCACATTCTTGCCAGGAAAGTTGGCAATTGTGGTAGTGTATTACCACAATAATTAGATTTACACTGACTCCCTATTAAATTCAAGACTACAGTCTTATAATGTTTAAAGCCCTTGGTGCTTTTGCATATTTGGCTGAACTAATGCTAATCCCTAGACTTGGTTTTGAGTGAAAAAACATTTTATTATATAGCTCCAGTGCAAGTGTGACGGGCAGGGTGAGCGAAATAAAATAGAAGCGATCACGATATATGAAGGATATAATGACCAGCGGTCAACTAGTACAAAGATAAGACATATATAGACGAACAAATGACCCTCAGGTGAGATGGATCGCGGGCTATGCCCACCTGAGTGACGAACACAACACCACAACTGCCGCTGTAGATGGAGGCGACCAGTAGGGGGCCCGCCATACCGTGACAACAAGGCACTATTTACACCACCAGAGCCTGCTGAGACCTTTGATCTGAGGGAGCCTCTACTGAAAAAAGTTAGGTGCGGAAAGCTAGGGCCAGTTCAGAACCTGGACCAAGTGGAATGTCCTACAAGGTCTGCAAGCACTGTCCCAGGTTGCTGAATTGCCTCTGGAAGATCTTGAGGGTCATCTGGAGGAAGGGCAAAACAGATTGCTTGTGGCATTTTGTAGAAGATGTATGGATACCCAAAGAGGAAGACTCCAAGAACATCAGCCAGTTCAGTATAATCTCGCTCCTCAATGTTGAAGGGAAGATTTTCTTCAGTTTTGTTGCTAAGTGACTAAGTTCTTCTTGAACAGGTACATCGATACCTCTGTGCAGAAAGGGTACCAGGGTGCTTAGAGCACATTGGAGTGGTCACTCAGTTCCTGAGGGAGGCAAGGGAGAGCAAGGGCAATCTGGTGGTGCTTTGGCTAGACCTTGCCAATGCCTATGGCTCAATGCCACACAAGCTTGTTTTTGAGACCCTTGAGAGGCACTATGTTCCATTCAGAGTAAGAGACATCATCCTTGAGTGCTATGGAGACTTCAGTCTGAGGGTCTCTGCAGGGTCAATTACATCAGAGTGGCACAGGTTGGAGAAGAGAATCATCACAGGCTGCACCGTCTCAGTGATCCTGTTTGCCCTAGCAATGAATATGCTTGTGAACGCTGCAGAGCCAGAGTGCAGAGGTCCCAAGTCCAAGTCTGCTACCTGGGGCAGAAGTGACAGTGAAGACTGGCAGGAAGTGGAGAGCAGAGACTGCAGAGGAGCAGGCTGAGTCTCATCTGCGCCACAAAGTCCTGGTGGGAACAATATCCTGAGGCAGGGCTGGATTAGGAACCACCCCTTCCATCCAGTTTGACAAGGCTCAGGGAATGGAGTGGAGGCAATTAGTCCAGGAGGAGGTGAGAGCGGCGGTGAAGGAGGAGATGTCCAGCAGAGCAGTGGGGATGAGGAAGCAAGGCACTAGGACTAGGATTGGAGAGAGGCCAATAACATCCAAAGAAACAACAGGGCTTCTCAACACTGCACAGGACTGGCAGTTGTCAGTGGACTTGGGCAGCCAACTGAAGTTCCCCCAGCATGTTGCTCAGACCACCCGCAACGAAGACCGTTATCATGCTGGAGCTAACTGTGCCATGGGAGGAACACATGGACGAGACCTTTGAACGGAAAAAGGGCAAGTATGACAGTTTGGTTAGCGACTGCCACAAACGAGGCTGGAAGGCTAGGTGCTTGCCTGTGGAGGTGGGGTGCAGGGACTTTGCGGGGCAATCTTTATACAAATCCTATACTGCACTCGGCATCACAGGAGGGAGGAGGAGATACACCCTGAGTGAGGGTGTATGATGTTCAAAAAGACCCGAAACACCCCATGACCTCAGGTAACATCACTGATGATGTGCTATAGCTATGCATCAGAAGATGTATCACTACAACTTTAATGAAATGAGTGCAATGTCTATTTTTTGTATTACATAACAATGTAAAAATGTCTTAAACTCCTTATAGTCATAAGAAGCAGGTGTTGGTCTTAAATTTCAAAACACTACTTTGTTGACTATTAGATGCCAAAGGATTGTGTAATATGTTGATTGTAAAGTATCATTGGTTACTGAGAAAGGTACTATATAAGTGTAGTTTCATCAGTAGCGAACCGTGACCATTATACCTGGGCCCGCTCCCCCCCCCCTCCTAATTAGCTGCAATAAAAATAATAATAAAAAAACTGAGACGACAGTACAGCTTTAGAAACGCAATAAACAATAATATCTGTACTAGAGAACTTCTTAAGCAAACTAAGGTTCCAAACAAAATAAGGTTCACAGCTTCGTGTTCCTCGGAAGCGGGATATGTAAACAACGTGCAGAGGGGATCAAAGGACTGAATCGAAACTAGCTAGCGGTGGTACGCTAACAACAGCTAGCGTCGCCACAGCGGGCGGAAATTATCATACAGTTAAGCCCGCCCACAAAGAGGGAAGATATGATTGGTCAATTTTGCTGTCATTTGAAACTGGTATCGCGCTGAATCATAACTGCCAGGCCCTCTGTAAATGAACAGCGGGCATCACAGTCCTGATAGGGGGAGACACAGGCTCACAGGCTTCCACTTAACCCCTCACCTTCCAACACAGATTGAATAGACATGGTTGAATAATTTATTTGCTTATATTTTTGTAATAGTTTAGATGTAGATTGTCAAACTGTAAGTAGATAAAATAAAATTGGATAAATTATATTATATATATTTATTTTTAAGAATATTTTAGGCCCTCTGAGAGGGCGTAGAGGGCCCTGACGGTTCCCCACTGAGTTTCATATTATATCATTCATATCATACAGTTATGGGCACAAACTCTACAAACTGGGCTTTTAGCTATAAATGCAGCTAAAATCATAAAACCTCATATTCTCATGTTATAAATCTATATGTTATTTATACGAGTAGCGAACCGTGACCATTATACCTGGGCCCGCTCCCATCCCCCCCAGAAAAAAAATTTGTTTCCTTTCCTTATTAACTGCAATTAAAAAAAATTAAAAATTGAGACAACAGTACAGCTTTAAAAACGCAATAAACAATAACATATGTACTAGATAACATCTTAAGCAAAATAAGGTTCCAACAAAATAAGGTTCACAGTTCCGTGTTCCTCGGGAGTGGAATATGTAAACAACGCGCACGAGGGCATCAAAGGAATGAATCGAAACTAGCTAGCAGTGGTACGCTAACGACAGCTAGCGTCGCCACAGCGGGCAGAAGTTCTCATACAGTTAAGCCTGCCCACTAAGAGGGAAGATATGATTGGTCAATTTTACTGTCATTTGAAACTGGTATTGTGCTGAATTATAACTGCCAGGCCCTCTGTAAATGAACAGCGGGCATCACAGTACTGATGGGGGGAGACACAGGCTCACAGGCTTCCACTTAACCCCTCACCTTCCAACACAGATTGAGTAGACATGGGTGAATAATTTATTTGCTTATATTTTTGTAATTGTTTATATGTCTATTGTCAAACTGTAAGTAGATAAAATAAAATTCGATAAATTATATTATATATATTTATATTTTAAGAATATTTTAGGCCCTCTGAGAGGGTGTAGAGGGCCCTAACGGTTCCCCACTGATTTATACCTATTAATACATTACAATGAATACAGTGTTTTGTTTATCTTATGCCATTTAGTTTGCAATAACAATGGTAAGTTTCTATAAGGACATTTTGTATAAGCAATAGTGAAATGACACAGGAACACTCTGTTACAAAATATCTAATCCATTTAACTCCCAAAATTATATACTAATATGTACAGCACACTATGCAAACAATATTAAAGATTCTGAATTAATATTCACTTTGCATAATTAAGGAATCCAACTGATCCAGAGACTCCACTAAATCCTTTTGCATTCAGCAGAGCTCTCCAGCAAGAGTTAAAATTGATATGCCAACCACAAGCTCCTGGCACTTGTTTTAGAAATGCAGTCGGTTTCCTCCAGTACAGCTCAACCTAGTTTCACAGAAAATGGAGCAGCCCCCTGTCAGTTAATATAGAAATCGGGGCTCATGTCTGAAATCTGTCTGCTGATCATGAAACATAACTAAGTGTAGGAGGACTAGACTAGAGCTAAGGGTGTCAGAAACCATTTAACACCTATGACAACATATGTATGACTAGAACTTAGGATTTGACAGATTCCATTTTCCCTAAAACCTAAACTAAAAATGGCAGACTTGATGATTATAATAAACAATATATGTTAAAAATATGTCATATCAAATTCTATGTTAACATCTTTGATAATAGTAAAATTCCCAATAGTTAGTAAAAGGCAAATTATTTTGAAAGAGTTGAAAAGCTTAATCAACTGAATTACTGAACATGGAAAAAACAAGGAGGAACAAGTCATTTAAGTCAGGCAATGGGACACACTCTTTCTGAAGTGTCTGGTATCTGCCTTGACGTTTTGAACCACTAATGGCACTGTATTGTCCAGCAGTGTAACATATTTGAAGAACACTAAACACAGACCATGTCAAAAAGCAGTGCCAATGTAAACCCCCCTGGTGCTTTGATTAGATAAGAAAAGCAAGAGATGTAATTCTATGGAGGGGCATTTTATCTTTCCCTCCATAATATAGGCAAATACACTGCTCAAAAAAATAAAGGGAACACTTAAACAACACAATGTAACTCCAAGTCATCCACACTTCGTGTTCAGATAGGAAGCAACACTGATTGTGAATCAATTTCATCTGCTCTTGTGCAAATGGAACAGACAACAGGTAGAAATGAGATTTTCAACTGATTTCAAAGATTTTTATTAATTGAGATCTAGGATGTGTTATTTTAGTGTTCCCTTTATTTTTTTGAAGCTTCTGATACAGTATAGCACAGACAATTCCTGCAAAAATGAAGCAGCAGTTGATGGTATGCAGCTCTGAATCTGAATTGGCTTCTTCCTCCTAATTGTTCAGTGTTTCCTGTCTCATGTTGAATATGATTCTAAAAACACCATCATAGTTATGTTATTCATGACAGAGTAAACATGGTCTATTCTTCACTACATTAAAAATTATAGATTTTACTAATGTACATGATGATACATTTAAGGACATAGTTTGGCCATTACATAAGGATAAATCAACCAGTTCTGGCATTTTTGATAATTTTTTAGGTTAGATGAGGCAAAACAGGAAGTAGACATCACCATCTCAGCCAAAAGAAGCACATTAACATTGTAATGTGTGAATATCTTGTATACAAACATTCCATTCAGCTGTTATGTTCAGTCATCCATAATATTTACAGTTTGCCTACAGCATACAGACAGACCAGATGTACATTTTAATTATTCAGCCTACAATTGCTTAGCAAACTAAAGGGCCCTTATAGTTTGCATTTAACTAGGTCTGTGTAGGTTTCCTTAGAGACCACAGACTGTAGAAATGACTTTTAGACCTCAGGGACTTGGCCTATTTGCCTCATCACCTAATGACTGTCGATGAAGCCTTCTCTTTAGATGGGTTACTTCTCATTAGAAATTCCAATAGAGCTACAGCACCAGATATTTCCTTTAATTATTTCTATCTGTTATTGTCAGGATTCTTTCCTTGCATTTTACTCACTAGTCAAGTAATCTTGTCTTGAATTTTCTTACAGCTTCAGATGCCCCTCATTTAGTCTAACCAAGTGCAGACATGAAATATTGTCGGCATTCAATGACGTCTCAGTTCTGTTGTACAATGAAAATGACAGTGGCTGTGGCAACCCTGATTTTCTCATCACTTCCTTACTGATTACTGAGCTTATTTCAGCTTTTTTTCATTCAGTGTTCTACAGACTCAAAATAACCTGGTTTCATTGTGGTATGACTCATGAATAATATAACATTACAGCAGAGGTTAGAGAATTAGGTTTAGAAATACCTGTCAAATTCTGATATCTATTTAATTAAGCAACACTTGGAATATATAATTCTAAGTAACGAGGGGAAACAAATCTGCCTATTCATGTACTAAATTGGGATTCTATGAGCATTCATTTACATGCAATAAGTTTTCATTTAGTATTAACAAATGTATAATTCAATGCATGTGTTTCTTCATATTTCCTTATTTTTATTGAATATTTTCCAAAATCATAATAAGGATCAGTGATTGTAAACATATAAAAATGGAATTTACATGATTTGGTGAACTAGCGAAACTCTTCAATGAAAATTAGGCTAGTCTAGACCTATTTCTTTTGTTAGCTAGTTAGTTTTATAATTTTTTGTTTTATAATTTAAATGGTATACACTAAGCAACTATTTTTGACATTAGACATTATCACACTGGAAATCTCAACTGAGAAAAAAACGTAGGCTACTTGAATTCAAAGTAGTAGGCTATCTACCGCTTTATTAGAATGCATTTAAAGTTATGCCAAAATAATATTAATAAAATTAGGGTTATGTGTTTATTTTCCAGATATGTTCCATTGCCTGTTAAATCTATATTTTGCATTACATTCTCTGTCTAGTGATCAGGAAACTAACAGCTGTTACTCACAGCAATCTCCACTACACCCTACTGGTTAAATGGGTGTATCACTTGCTTCAGTTTTATAAATCCCGTACATTTACGATAGTCTCTGACTTTGCAACAACACACTAAACTTTTGTGGAGTAACAATTATTACACTTGCATATAAAATAATGAACATGACTCTACCAGTATTCATGTTTGAACAGAAAAAAAGTGCCACATTGTTATTGAAAATCTTCAGTCAGGCTTTCGAAAGACAGAAGGTCACAGTCAAAGCTCTATAATGAAAGATGATACCACTTGATGATGATGATGATGATGATGATGATGATGAAGATTATGATTCAGTCCTTAATCTGATATTGGCAATGTATGATGATTATTCATTATTATAATCTGTAGTGAATGTTATAGCCTAAGATTCCTAACATTTATCTGTCCCATTAGTCTCTGGT